>NC_141829.1:7249431-7416931 GCF_982586985.1 Callionymus lyra
GGTCCTCGCTTTAATTCAACATTCATTTACACCTGCTGAGCCCGAGCGCTCGTATCGCCTGAAGAGTGCTGAGTGTCCGGCTGTAAAAATACACTCGGCGACACCGACTTCGACGTCCTTCTCCCCGGAACATTTGGTGAAGCCGGAGGATCCGGTTCCGGATCTTGGCAGCGGATCCTCCCACCTCAGGCCAACACATGTGTGGGTGGAGGGAGGACGGGCGAGGCAGCAGGTGAGACGCCGTGTCCCGTCCTAATCACAGGCACTAACTCACGGAGGTGCAGAGTTGTGAGTTATGACCTTTAGCGCCAAGATGGAGTCAAATGTTGTCATTCCCCGGACCGGCCCACCGAGGACCCGAGGACAGCTTGATGTGCCTGAATTTACGATCATTGTTTTTTCCTTATTGCCGCCCTTTGACCCAGCCGTCTCCCTCGCTCCCGTCTTTCGGACTCGTCCAATCGGACGAGAGGAACCGAAGTGACCCCCAGAAATACTTCTGCCATTTGGGTTTTGAATTAACCCCGAGGCTGACCCGCCTGACATTTAAACCCTCGTCGGCTGAAGTGGATTTAGTTTCCGCGTAATGAGGGAAGGAATTGGGTTGTTTGTCGGAACACCTTCGCCGTCTCCTCATCCGTCTTCATAACGGACCCTCACTGGTCGGACCACCCGCCGTCCTGCTGCGGCGACACCGGCTGGAAGGTCCAAGTTTCCACCACGTAACCTCGATCTTCTGGTCCAGGATGAAGATGGATGACATGAGGTCATTTCACTCGTTCTATTCCTGGACTGTCGGTCATTTCAGTATTTGATCGTTTGCTTTTAATGGAGATGTGAGCGACAAACAAGTGTGACTTTAATCTTCTACCTTATTTAACTTAAAGTGATATTCACCCCAAAATTCACTCATTTTCTACTCACCCTTATGTCGACTAAGAGTTGGGATTATTTTCAGAGAAATCTGTTCATTTTAGAGTTATAGACAAAGCTGCTGGAATCGACTGTATCCTCTCGACCTCAGTCATTGTTGGGATCTCGCTTGATTTAAAGTCAGTTCACCCAAAATTCAAAATCCACTCATTTTCCACCTTTTCTACTTTCCACCCTCATGTTGACTAAGAGTTTGGATTATTTTCAGAGTAATCCGTTGTTTTTAGAGTTATAGACAAAAATGTTTGTTTATTTTAATGTAGCGACTGGAGCTCAGTTGTCTTCGTCTTCATCTTCGTCCAAAAAGACACTTAAAAACATCCAAATACCTCCAGACTGATCGTCTGTAACGTCCCTCTTGTGTTGAAGATTTGAAGAATTGTTCAAAAGTGTTGTGACCTAAATTAAAAAAAAATTCCATCATGATTGCAAATGTGAATCTACGCTTTTTTAGTAAGTTTTTACATACAAAATATAAAGTTTCCAGAAAGTCATACATAGTATTATAAACTAAAATAGTAAAAATTCAGATTTTTATTTTTTTCATTAATTTATCCATAGCAATCAATACAAATATGCCCTTGAAACTACAATACATGTTTTAGTTTATGTACAACCATATAATAATTATAGGAAAAATGTTGTTTGATGAACCTCCAACACTTTTATTTACTACAGTGTTAAGAAGTTCATTATATGATGTGATGTCACTACGATGGTTGCAATGGTTGCTGGAGCCAAGGTCTCAAGCCGGAAGGTTCTCGCGCATGTTTTAAAAAATGTAAGAAAACGTCAAGATTAAGCTGAACATCAGCTCCCTGTAACACAAACATGGAAAAATGCTCCTCCCCTGATGCAACACTAATAGACTCAGGGACTCATTTACTTTGTTTTGCACTTTATTCTTATTCTTGTTTTTATGATGTCTGCTGTGAACTGGAAACCCAGTTTCCCGAAAGAGATTTCCAGAGGGATAAATAAAGTCAATCTAATCTAAGATAATCTGATTTAAGTAAGTACGTAATATTTGTAGAGCGCTTTTATAAGCCAGGGTCACAAAGCGCTTAAACAATTAAAACAATACTTGATAAAATATATACTTAAAAGTTCAAGAAACTGACAGCCAGTGAAGAGATTTAAGGATCTTTGATCTATATTCTTCATTATGTTCTTTATATTTGCACTTTGTCATCCTATGAACTTTGTTCTTTTAGTTGCACTTTGTCATCTTATGGCCGTTTGTTCTTTTTATTTTAAATTGTTCTTGTTCTCGTGTTAATAAAACTATCGTCTACTGTGAACTGGAAACACGATTTCCCGAAAGACATCTCCAGAGGGATTAATAAAGTCTAATAAAGTCCATTTAATTCAAATTGTTCTCATTAATAAATGTATTTATTTTAAATATAGGGGTCTTTTTTAATTCCTGTGGTATCAACAATGCTATTGAGTATAAAATATATTGGGAATGTAGTTAAAAGTGTGACATATCATGACAACCTAGTGTGTATATATAATAAAAGTACTGGATGCAATGTGTTGGTTGACAAACGTGAAGAGATTTAAGGATCGGAGAAATGTGAGTTCTTCTACTAGAGCAGGTCAAAATCTCGCAGAGTAAGCCAACCCCAACTTTTTTGTTGTACCGCAGAAGTGTCAGGATTATCTTCAAAAACCGACGTTCGGATCGGAAAAAGTAAAAGTACAATATCATGACCTTGTGAAAAACTACAATTCAGTGCATGAACAAAAACATCATAACACTGAATCAACAAAAACTCTGGACTAGTCCCAACAAGTTGTTTGTGTATTTGTATCTGTAAAGGACATCTTTAAATTGTGATCCAACGTTAAGACATTAATGATTATACACTTGGCCTGGTGTGAAATACAAGATTAACTCCAGTCCCTCGAAGAACAGTTGTCCTTGTCGGTGCCACATAGCAACATGTCACCAGACACAAATGAAAAACATTATTTTTTTAGCTCCGAAAACCAAACCGGACGATCTCGGGCGTCGATCGAACACAAGACGAGCCACTAGTTTACACTAAAAGGAATAATTCCACGTGGTTTCGATGACGTGTATCGACGAAACTCATCGACTCGCCAAGATTAATATGCCGTTGATGGGAAGATTCTCATGACAGGGTGCCAACGAATAAACACGACGCACGGACGACACCTCCCGAGTGGGGTCCCGGGTTCGGGGGCGCGAGGGAACCATTCTGTGAATTCCACCAGTGAGATCCGGTGTCAGACGGTCCTGCTGCCTCAGCCTCCCGGGGGACGGAAAGGTTAGCCGGTTCTGCCCTGAAACAGGAATATGTCGGGATGATTGGGTTCTCGGGGACAGCTGGGGCTTTAATCCCGAATCCACAGCGGCGGTAACACGGCACCGTCAGATCTGCGCCGGACATCGGATAGCAGTGTGAAAATTAGACAATTAATTTTGAGGAACACAGGAATCAATTTGTCAGTGCGACCGGTGCCTCACGAACACATCCAGGACAGGGTTTGCACAGAAGAAGACACTTTTGTTCAAACTCTGAAGCCCAAACTTTCTTGGTAACGTGGTCCGGGTTGAGGGTCAGGATTATCTTCACAAACTGACGTTCCAATCGGAAAAAGTAAAAATTCAATCGCACGACCTGCAAAAAACTTCAATTTGTAAGGTAAGGTAAGGTAAAACTTTATTGATCCCTCAGGAGGTCTCCTTTGGGAAATTGTTTTTTACCAATAGCCAGCAATTTTTCATAAACAATAAAAAATAATACATAAAAAATAAAATAAGAAGAAGAACATAAAGAGGAAGAACAAGATGATACAATCTAAGTCTAAAGATAAAGACAAAGAACATAGGTCAAGGAAAGAAAAACAACAAAGACAAAGATACAAAGACTAACATGGAACAGAACATTCAGATACTTTCACTCCACTCCTGCCCCTGAACTCAGAATTGTACAATTTAATAGCCCGAGGGATGAATGAGTCCCTGAGTCTATTTGTTTTGCACCTGGGTAGGAGCATTCGTGCATGCCGTTGGTGCATGAAAAAAACCATTAAAACACTAAATCAACAAGAGCTCTGGACTGTTTACAACAAGATGTTTGTGTATTTGCATCTGTTTGATTGTATGCCGACGATGGTGTTCTGTACGTGTGAGTCTCCTAGTTGTTAGAGACTTTAAGTTTGTGTTGAAGCATTATTTATATGAAATGAGGATCTGAAACAGAAGTTTTGTTTCTAGAGTTTGTGTTTTAGAATCAGAATCAGAATCCTTTATTGTCCCGCGAGGGGAAATTCGTTTTAACAACAGCAAGAGCAATATACCAAAAAAAATAAAACACCCAGAAATAAAATATTAAAAAGAAAAGAAAAAATCTAAATAGAATAGAAAATAAATCTGCACTATATTATATACACAATCATATTTACAAAAATAACAAGAAAGGTGCAGTTAAATAATTATCTTGGTGTGTTCTTATTGTGGAGTCTGATTTTCTCTAGTCAAGAGTCACACGCTCACGGTATTACACTGAAAATCTGGTATTCTTTTTTTTCAAAAAGTACCACCTTTCAGGCAGTAATAATCAAAAGAACGTATTATTTTTTTTATTTATTTATCTTTTTCTTCTTGTGCGGCCCAGTAACAAAGGTCTTACAGAGTGGTACCGGGCCCCCAGACCAGAGGCCAGGACCACTGCTTAAGAGGCTATGAATGAGGATGTTGGAGACATTAAAGGCTGATCTATAAGACACTTTTCGAAATGATAACTAAAACTAAAAATAACTAAAAGAGAACGCTGCTCATTGTCATTCATGTTGTTGTTTTCTTTTAAAACCTTTTTGAGCATTTGAAATGTCACTGATACTATTGAAATTCAATTAAAAAGTGGTACTTAAGACGGTGTTTGTGTTTCCAAACTTTTACCAACAGTAAAAATCGGCAAAACAGTGAACACTTTATTTAATTTATAACCATAATAAAAAAAACAAAAAAAACATACACTACGATATAGGCTAGAATATCTAGAATATTATTATTTTCTTTGTGTAATTTCATTTCATCTGTTCTTTATATTTGCACTTTGTCATCCCTTGCTCTTTGTTCTTTATATTTGCACTTTGTCATCCCTTGCTCTTTGTTCTTTATATTTGCACTTTGTCATCCCTTGCTCTTTGTTCTTTATATTTGCACTTTGTCATCCCTTGCTCTTTGTTCTTTATATTTGCACTTTGTCATCCCTTGCTCTTTGTTCTTTATATTTGTACTTTGTCATCCTTGCTCTTTGTTCTTTATATTTGCACTTTGTCATCCCTTGCTCTTTGTTCTTTATATTTGCACTTTGTCATCCCTTGCTCTTTGTTCTTTATATTTGTACTTTGTCATCCTATGCATTTTGTTCTTTTAATTGCACTTTGTCATCCTTTTGCACTTTGTTATTTATATTTTCACTTGGTCATCCCTTGAACTTTGTTCTTTTGTAAGTAAGTAAGTAAGTAAGTAATATTTATTTACAGTGTATAACGCTTTTCGAGACCAGGGTCACAAAGCGCTTAAACAATCAAAACAATACTCAAAAAAGTACATACTTTAAAGATCAAGATAATACTGAGAACAACACAGGAGTTCCAGAAAATCAAGGAAAAGCCTGAACAAATAGAAACGTCTTAAGATGTTTCTTAAAGGATTTGTCATCCTTTTACTAAAACCGGTAACTTTTCAAGTCACTTTGCTAATCAGACCAACCAACCACCCAAAATACAGATAACCTCCTTGGCAGAGGTAATGAAATAATACTGTGTCTTAAAAACCATCCATGTTTAATCAAGAATAAGTAAATGATCTACGACCAAAATAAACGGCTGAAGAGAAAATGACAGAAAAAAGGACCATAAGCATTAAAGTATAAAAAATGTAAATGTAAAAAAAATAAAAATGATAAACAGACAAAAACAGTAAATATGTTTTTTTTTTTAACCAAAACACTATGAAATATTTCTGATTCTTTTTCCTTATTTTCTGTATATAGTCTGAATTAAAACTTTAGTCTAGAGTTCATGCTAGTATCATATGGTTGTGATAAACACGAAGGAACAAGTACTTTAGGGTTAAAAGTTTCTGGCTTGTTGTTATTAAATAATATAAAGTGTTTGTGGTGGAAAACACTGAAGAATCATTCAAGTTTGTGCGATTAATATTCTACAGAACCTCAAGTGGAAACTAGAGAACATCAATCATTCCTTAGTGGAGCAAATATTGCAAAAAAAACGAACATTTTAAATGAATGAAGGAACATTTTTCAGCAGTTAATGTTGAGCATTAATAACTTACATTATTCTGACAAAAACTTCGGATTAATGTCTCCTAAGGTGGAAACACCATGTGTGTATCAATACATCCTTCTTGGTGTTGATGTTCGCTGACATTTCAAATGAAAATACTTCATCACGAGTGACATCGTTCACATCGACGCCTTTTAAAAAGCCACCGGAGGATCTGACGCCAGACTCGCTGACGAAGAAACGACACCAAAGAAGAAAATCCTCTTTCATCTCAGCTTCATCTGAACGTCACGACGGTGGAAATAGACGACATTGATCTTGGAGGAGAAGACGTTCCATCGACCTCCACAAGTGCTGGTTACTCCTGAGGAGGTGAGTGTTTGTCACTTCAGGTCGTGACTGCAAGAATAAACAGCAACTTAAGTGTTTCTTTTTAAAGAGGCAGAGACAAACAAAAACTCACTCAAATATCTCTGCAGCATCAAGAAGATCTAAGACATGTTGGTGGGAATTACAGGCGTCTTAATATAGACTGCTGCCCCTGCGACCCAGCAGATTACCATGAATAGATGAGTAGAAGAACTGATTTTGTTTAAAGGAATAGTGGTCTAAGATATATTAATATATAGCTTGTTATATTGTGGTAACTGTTATTATTTTCTTTTTTGCACTTTGTCATACATTGCATTTGTTCCTTTTATTTGCACTTTTGTTCTTGATCTTGCTTTTATGTAACTGTCGTCATCCTTTTCACTTTTTTCATTTGAACTTTGTTCTTTTATTTGACCTTTGTCGTCCTTTGAACTTTTTTTATTTGCACTTCGTTCTTTTATTTGCACTTTGTCATCCTTTGCGCTTTTTTATTTGACTTTGTTCTTTTATTTGCACTTTGTCATCCTTTGCTCGTTGTTCTTTTATTTGCCCTTTGTCATTCTATGGTCTTTGTTCTTTAATTTGCACTTTGTCATCTTTTGCAATTTTTATTTGATTTTGTTCTTTTATTTGCCCGTTGTCATCCTTTGCTCTTTGTTCTTTTATTTGCACTTTGTCATCCTTTGCTCGTTTTTCTTTTATTTGCCCTTTGTCATTCTATGTTCTTTGTTCTTTAATTTGCACTTTGTCATCTTTTGCAATTTTTATTTGATTTTGTTCTTTTATTTGCCCGTTGTCATCCTTTGCTCTTTGTTCTTTTATTTGCACTTTGTCATCCTTTGCCGTTTTTTAATTGGACTTTGTTCTTTTATTTGCCCTTTGTCATCCATTGTTACTTAAGCTGTGGAGGACGTAAAGGCTGCTGCCACCTGGTGGCCAGAAGTTTAATTGCGAAACAAATATGAACATCCACTGTGAATATTAGCATGTTATTGCAAAAAAATATATATATAGTTTTACAGGCATTTAGGTTAAGTTAGGTAGAACTTTATTGTATTGTTTTTTTCCAATTAGACACAGCAATACAGCAATTATTCATAAAAATAAAAATAAAAATATTAATTAAATAATATATATAAAAAAAAAGAAATAAAAAAGACCTACAATAAAGATAAAATATGATTTGAAGCCCAAACAATGGTTAAGTATGGTAACAAAAAAATATATATATATATAAATATATATATAGTAATAATGTATATACATGTGCTTCTCACATCTCGCACTCTCAGCGACAAAAACAAGAAGGCGTCACCAGAGAAGACGAGTGAGCGGTCAAAGACAGACGGATGGATGTCGTTGGATGATGGAACCCCGGGTCGTCCAGACCCCCCTCGGTGTGTGTGAGTCCAGCAGGTGATTGATGGGCGACATGAGACCCAACGAGTCCGAAATAAACACAGGAGTCTCGCTGGTCACGTCTGACGGAAGCACTTGAGTGTTCGACTGAAGACAGAACTTTAAACGTTCGTCTCGCATCGAAACAAACGCCTCGTGATCGACCGACTAATTGACCTTCATCGGTGGAGTCCACAGGGACGGACGAGGGTCTGGAACCCCCTTGGAGACGCCGAGCCCCGATAAACAGCAGTGACAAGTCCAGCAGTTCTCAGATTTAAATTTATCCCGAGAGGTTTGAGGAGCAGACGAGGTCTGTCACAGATGTCAGCGTCTCTTCTGCCTGCACTCGTCCGAACGCTCGTCACCTCCTGCACCTCCTCACCAGCTCGCACCAGACTTATCTTCTTACACGTGGCATTTGACCGAAGATACTTTTATCCTGTTTTCGCAGCTGAATTAAGGAACGTCTTAAAGCTTCACTCCATTGATGTCAGCAACTCATTAACTGTGACGAGCGCGTTTGACTTTGACCTCCTTCTTATCGTCTGAGGGTCAGTTAGACTGATGTTATATTTACACTATATACTATACTATACTTTATATAATCAAACAATTTTTAACTATAATCAAACAATTTTCAACTATAATCAAACAATTTTCAACTATAATCATAAAAAATTAAACTATAATCAAACAATTTTCAACTATAATCAAACAATTTTCAACTATATTTAAACAATTTTCAACTATAATCAAACAATTGTCAACTATAATCAAACAATTGTCAACTATAATCAAACAATTTTAAACTAAAATTTTAACAATTTTCAACTATAATCAAACAATATTCAACTAAAATCAAACAATTTTCTACTATAATCAAACAATTTTCAACTACAACTTAACAATTTTAAACTATAATCAAACAATATTAAACTAAAATCAAACAATTTTCAACTATAATCAAACAATTGTCAACTACAACTTAACAATTTTCAACTATAATCAAACAATTTTCAACTATAATCAAACAATTTTCAACTATAATCAAACAATTTTCAACTAAAACTTAACAATTTTCAACTATAATCAAACAATATTCAACTAAAATCAAACAATTTTCAACTATAATCAAACGATTTTCCACTAAAACTTAACAGTTTTTTAACTATAATCAAACAATATTCAACTAAAATCAAACAATTTTCAACTATAATCAAACGATTTTCCACTAAAACTTAACAGTTTTTTAACTATAATCAAACAATTTTCAACTAAAACGTAACAGTTTTTTTTTTAACTATAATCAAACAGTTTTCAAATATAATCAAACAATATTAAACTAAAATCAAACAATTTTCAACTATAATAAAACAATTTTGAACCATAATCAACAATTTTCAACAGTAAACAAAGATTTTTAAGATTGAACAAATGTCCTACTTTCCTACTAGAATGTAAAAGTTACATTAATTCATCAACTAGTTACAGAAAACTAAACTCTCACTACATAACCGCGTGTCTCTTGAGCAAGAGTTGCAGCAAAGACGTGTCTAACTGGACCAGAACCACCCGTGTTCATGTTGTCAGTGGACCTGTCTGATGCTGACCTTCACTCCTGACCCCCAGCAGGTCCACCAGCAACACCAGCAACAGCAGCTCTGCCAGACTCTATTAACACCCGTGAAGACACCGTTACACTGTGAACACCAACAACACAACCACAATATTCACAGGCCTCAAGCTGTAGATCCCATGATAATGTATTTGTACAACCTTTACATATGTGTAACATAATAAATTAGTACTTTTTCATTCATAAAGTTAAAACATTTTATATTTGAACGATAATTCACATAATTATAGAATAATTTACATATATATACTATACATGCTATATTTGTATGATCATTAACATATTTGTAAAATAGCTTTTATATTTGTACGATAAATAACATACGAAAATGAAAATGTTCATATTTGTACGATCATTTTGATATAAGAACTATTTTATTCATATTTGTAGGATCATTTACAATTTGTATGATAATTATTATATTTTTACAGTAATTTACCTATTTTTAAGTTAATTCACATAGTTCTACCATAATTTACATTTATGTACTATACATGCTATATGTGTACGATAATTTACATACAGTATAATTGTACGATAATTTAAGATTAATTTCATACGGGAAAAATAGAATAATTTCTGTACTATAATATTAATAAGAACCATGATATTAATATTAATATGTTTATATTTTTAGCATCATTTTCATGTTTACAACTATATATCACAATTGTTTATTAGTGAGTACATTTTCACATAGCTACGACACTCCATATTTGTAAGAGAGTTTTTTTTAATGTTTGTACGTACATTTCATATTAGTATTATTACGATTGTGAGCATATTTGTAAGATCATTGTAATACAACAGCCACTATCTTTTATATTTGTACGATATTGGTCATAGTTGTACTATTTTCATATCAGTTTTCACTCGTACGATCATTCATTTCATGTTTCTACGATATTTATATTTCCCAAAATCCTCCAGAATACGACTAAACGTACAACTTGATCAATCCTGGAATTTATGTTTCCGAGTTTTTCTCTCTCTCTGAAGGCATCTATTCCCATGTGACGTCTTCTTCTGAGCCGTGATTGGCCGAAGTTCAGCTCCAGTTGAAAACTGTTTGATTATAGTTGAAAATCATTTAATTAAAGTATATAGATATATATATAATATTAAAATATTTAAAAAAAAGCACCAAATCAATGTAAGTTTTCAAATCAACTGTAGAGCAATAGTCTCCGACCACTGGGTCCAGGACTGGTATCTGTCTTTTATTTTGAAAAAAAATACAGGATTTGCTCCGGAAAGACCGTTTTTTTCCAGGTATTGACTTTTTATTTTCGTTGTTTTTATCTTAAGTCCGGTCCGTGAAAATAGTGCCAGCGTTAAACCAGTCCACGGTTCAAAAAAAAGATTTGGGGAAACTTCCGAAAACAAAAACAAAAACACACCAAAACTTTTACTATATGCTCTCATTGTTTTTATCATGAGTTCTTTGCTTGAACATCCCGACTCTGATCCAATAAAACGTGTTTCACACGCTGGCCTGAACTGGTACTTGAGATACTTCTCTAATTGTGGTATTGTCTTTCTGCGACACACACTCTCACACACACACACACCTGCTGGAGTCGACTCACTAACAGCCAAGTATCACACACTCCTTTGTCAAACGGGCAAATTAGCGCGAGCTCTCACTCGTTAGAGGCCCATTGTAGCATTAGCACATTGTCATGGTCGCGCTCCGGCGCCGCGACACTTCGCCGAAAACCTTTTTCACTCGGAGCCGAGATGGTGTTTAAACCGTCGAGGGTCGAACCTGAAGCAGTCGCGCTGCTGCTTTTATTTTGTGACAAAAGAAAACAGGAACTAAAAGGACAGTTTGTTGTCGTTGAACGAGCTAAAGAATGACTTTGTACATAAAAACTAACTAAGGTTAGGTAGAACTTTATTGAGAAATTGTTTTACTACCCACTTGTGTATCCGAGAGCCGTGACCCATGATCCTTTGCATGAGGTTAGAAAGAACATGTTTAACTTTTAGCAGATTAAGCTTAATTTTGTTTAAACTAAGATGTTAAAACTTTGTCATCGATTTAAAGAGACACTTTATCATGAAACGTCTAGTGATTGTAATCTGACGATACAATACATATTAGGGTCAATGATAAAGTATATCGTGATACTGTAGTAACAAGGATATATGTGTAGTATTGTCGAGTACTTGACTCTGGTGTTGTAGAATTTACAGACCACATATGTCCAAACATCAGCTTTAAAAACTGCTGGAGTCACTGTATCCTCTCGTCCTCAGTCATTGCCTGAAACTCATAGGATTTCATGTTTATTTGGCTGCTTAGGACGTAATGACTACTGCCATCTAGCACTGGGAAGTTTAATTGCAACACAAAAATGAACAAACCAAGTAACTATGTTACTGTTAATTGTCGATACAAATTCTAAGTTTTTATACATATTTTATTGAAATTTAAACTATAAATGAATTATTGACTGCTGCCATCTAGTGTGTGGAAGTTGAAATGCAACACAAACACAAACAAACCAAGTAACTATTTTACTGGTAATTCTAAATAAAATATATATTTTATTGAGTATTGTTTTGATTGTTTAAGTGCTTTGTGGCCCTGGTCTGGAAAAGCACTACAAATGACTTACTTACTGACTTACATATTTTATTGAAATCTAAACTATAAATTAATTATGGAGGATGTAATGACTGCTGCCATCTAGTGCGTGGAAGTTTAATTGCAACACAAAAATGAACAAACAGTCTGACAGTATGCATTTTAATTGTTAATAAAAAATAATTGCATTGTTTTGTTTAGTACACAGTTTATTGAAACATAAACCATAATATAACTATGATATAAATAAAGTATGATTAGAAACCCTAAATTAAATACAAACCAATACAGTACTATTTAATATTAATATAGTACATATAGCGATATATATGTGTTTTTATTTTAATTTGTTTTCATACACCTTCACCAGTCACTTGTATGGCCTCACATCGCTGATGCTAACACGCCCAGCGCCATTTAGAAACTAGCTTAACGTCGTAAAACTTGATTCGGCGTTTGATCTCATTTAATTTGAAGTTGTTTTCAGAAGTTTCAAGGACTCGTCCAACACAATTCTTGAATCGCCGCCATAATAAAATGACCTCCTTGGCAGCTGTATGCACCGTCCCAGTGCTTTTTCCTAGATGAAGTCAATAATTGTTACCATTAGAACAACTGATGAAGGCGAACGATGGCCGCGGTCAGGATGACGAGTGTGTCTTGTGATGGAAGGACGGCGATAAGTATAATGTTCAGCATGACTCTCAAGGTCACCGACACACACACACACACACACACACACACACACACACACACACACACACACACACACACACCCGCTGACAGACATGTATGACCAGCTGAGCGCGAAGCTCGGAAAAGGGCATCGCTGGAATATCCGCGACCTTAAAAGAGGAAACGTCTGTAAACACGAGCCGCCGCGGACGAGAGGGATTACGAGGACGATAAGGATTACGAGGACGATAAGGAGCGTCGTTCGTCTTGATGGACGACCTGTCGACGGAGAGATGATGTCACCGAGATTCTCCTTCATTAATGAGGCTCTAAAGAAAACTTTTGTGGAGAATGTTCAGGAAACTTTGAGGCGATTTGTCATTTTTTAAAGGTGTTTCACGTCCGTTTATTGAAGTTTTGACGCCGTCGAGCGGCAAATTCCAGCTCATGTCTAGAACCAGACCGATGACAGTCGTCACTTCACCGTCACCTTTATTAGCACCAACACACACACACACACACACACACTTGTGTTAACTGGGTGATACGTCCAAACGTTGTGGTATCAACAGGTTGATATTTGAAATGCTAACTAACCTAAGAGACGCACAGATGTTGGTTGAGGATCTAAGAAGCAACAAAAAGAGCTGAGATCTTTCATGTGGTGAGATCTTTGGGGTGTGAAGGCGAGAGGTTCCCACAGACCTCGGGGCCCGAATCTGGTTTCTGTGACTGTGACTCTGTGACTCTGTCACCCCGTGGACGACGGTCGACAACATTCGGTTTATTTATGACGAGAACGTTTCACACCTGGAGGTAAAGAAGGCCTCGCGACACCTGTCAATCTTTGGAAGTACTCATGATTTTATTGCATCTATTTCTGATTTCATATTTAATAATAAATCTACTTTTTTGATAACGGGACTAAAATATTAATTTATTTATGAGATTTATAGTATTACATTTTATTTGATGTGCAATTTGTTTTTCCTGTCTTGTCATATTTGTCATAATGTATTTAATAATACTATGTTTATTAACATGTTGCTATTTCTTCCATGAGTTGAGTAAATGTTTGTTTTGTCTATTTTTGTCTCATTTTGATTAGTTGGACTCTTGAAAATAATAATAATAATAAAAATGATTATAACAATAATACGTATAACAATAAATATAATAATAATAATAATAATGATAATAATGATAATAATGATAATAATAATAATAATAAAACAATAATGACAATAATAACAACAATAATAATAATAATAATAATAATAAAAATAACAATAAAAACAACAATAGCGATAATAATTCAAATAATAATAAAAATAAAAATAATAATAATAAGAAAAACAATAATAACAATAATAGTAATAATAATAATAATAATAATAATAATAATAGTAAAAGTGTTTATTTATATTGACTTTTTTTTACATAATGGTAAATATTTTCAGGTACAGAACACATGTAAATATAAAATAAATACATTTTGGTTTCTGTATGAAAGATGAGATAATTGATGAATAAATAGGTCAATGGGTCACAAAGGAATGATAAGAATAATATTGAACCAAAACACAATGATTTAACGGCACAGAAATGATCAAACCTTTTAATGGATTTAAGTAAAAATGAAAACAAACGCATAAAAACATTTAAAAAACAGTTTTAAGCAGTTTCCAAGCTTAGTTTCAGTAATATCTGCAAATAATTGCAGGGAAATAAAAAGGTTAAAACTCTTGAGAATCAATAGAAAAATGTCGCTTGTCTTACAAATGATTTTAAATAAAAAATGATTTGCAAAAAAACGTCACATTGTATCACTATGGTCACATGATTCAAGATATAATTTTCCAACAAATGCTAAATTGTATTCGACTGCATTTATTTTTGTCATCCTGGAACTTAAGTAAGTTATTCATTGTTTTTTTTTCACGTTGCATTATTAATACTTTTTATTTTATTTATATTATTTATTCCACATTGTAGAAATTCCCTTCGGAATCAAGCATATTTTCATAAATACTTGGAGAATTAAGCGTTTTTTTGATTCTGACATAATATCTTTGACTATTTTTGACACTTATTTCTAATGTCATCTTAAAACCCAAGTGAAATAATGTAGTTTTTGAAAATGTTGTCATCATTTTTTCAATTATTTCTCAGTCGTACCTCATTGAAAGTAATAAAAACACCCGTATGTTGAAACGTTTGTTTGATTCCTCTTCAGCGAAACGTCCAGTGGAAGCAGAACCGACTAAAGAAGGTCCTCAAAGGAGCGAAGATCTGCTCGTCCTGGTCCAGGAGCAGCTGGAGAAACAGCATCACGTGGTTTCGGACGTCTGCGTCCAAACAGCTGGACAAACACGGCGCCGGCCAGACTTGTGCGTTTTCTGAAAACACACATTTTCATGAAAGTCGTTGTGTGAGCAGCACCACACACGGAGCCGTCACCGATGATGGATGAACATCCATCGTTCGGCCTTTTTTTCTTTTCCCTGAAGTGAAAAACCCGAGAAGGTGTGACATAAAAGTGTGTGATTGGAACGAGTCGAACAACAGGAATCACATCAATGATGTGCTAACACCAGCGTCAATATGAAAATCTGTTGGCAGCACGTCTTTAATAGATCATCAGACAGGTGTGTGTGTCAGCGTTTGCTCAATGGCAGACATGTGTGTGTAGGTGTGTGTGTGTGTGTGTGTTTCTACATCATGTTTCCAGGCGGGATCATTAACATGTAACGACATTGTTCACAGCTTATCAGAACATTTGTGTCTCACACACATCACACTGCCGTCCTTGACAAAGACGGATTGAGATGAAATGCCATGAGAGGTGAAGGTATGTGTGTGTGTGTGTGAGTGTGTGTGTGTGTGTGTGTGTGCCAGTTGGTTAATGTGAGGTGTGGCAGTTGCCCAAAATAAGCCAACTATGTATAGACTCGTGGATATAAGTTGCAGGAATGGACTTCTGTTCTTCCATGCGAGCGCTCCGGCGATAAACGGATGAAAGGTGCGAGTTGAACGCTCCAGAGATAATGAAATAATAATAGTCTCGACGATAAGTAAGCAATCGATTTACTTTAGCGTCAAAACTGTATCGATGTTCAGCAGCTCTGTAACATACTTTGTTTTGCTTTAAAATCACATCACAATTATATATTTCTATCAAGTGTGTGTAATATATATTCTTTTAATTTACAATTAAGAAACATTTGGAGCTTCGGTTCATTTTCTTGTTGCAATTAAAACCTCCTGCCTCTAGATGGCAACGGTTATTACGTGCTCCACAGCAAAAGGAAGAATGATGACTGAGGATGAGAGGATACAGCGACTCCAGCAGCTTTTAAAGCTGATGTTTGGACATATTTTGCTTTGAAAACAAATGAAAGCAGTTACGACTTCGTCAAGAGTCATGTGGTCTGTAAATACTACAACACTAGTGTGTCAATTTGACAATGAAAGAATATTTAAATAAAATATAGGATATTTAAACACTGGCTGAAGATAAAAGTGGTGCCTAATGAAAATGAGGATCATAAAAATATTATATCCTTCTTTGTATTTCACTTATTTAATTTTTTTACCATTTTGTTTTATTAATTAATTAATTTTAATATTATTAAAATAGTAAATATTAAAATTAAATAATTGTAGAAAGTTCACTTTTGGTAAAAACATTATCTCATCAACCCTTGAAATGAAAGTAAATAATAATTGTACAAAAATAATAAAATAATGTCATATTTACATGATTCTATATTTTATCATCTAAAAATCTTCACATTGCCATTGAAAATATAATAATTAAATATAAAAAAAGCTGAGAAATATTCATCAAACTACTTTTTTAAACATATTTTTTATTTAATGGCATAATTAAAATTAATTAAATCGTGCTTTTTATTTTGTTTCCTGTTTTTCATTTGGTATTTCTTCCTCCACAAATACTTACTATAATATTAAATTATTTAAAAAAGTAAATTTTGGTAAAAAACTTTATCTCCGTGAACCTCAAAATGAAACCAGTGAGATTATATTACATTTACTTTATTACTTTATTCACAACTCTTTTGTAAAACATCACATTTAACTTAGAATAGAAATATAGAAATATTTTCCGATGTCACGGCATAATTACACTTGTTAATAATAATAATAATAGTTAGTTAATAATATTCCGCTTTTTAGTTAATTTTTAGTTTATTTTAATTCCACAAAACAGTCATAGAACTTAATATAGACACTTGAAAAATAAATTTAATCCACCATTTTGCATGTTTTGTTAACTATATATTTTGTGTCATACAAACTAAATTGGAAAAAAATGGAGGAAAATGTATGTTTTTTTTTTTTTGTTGAGCAGAAAAATGTCATTTAAAAAATGCAGTAAAAAACAGGTTCCATCACCAAGTGCATGAAGTCGGCGGAGCCGTCAAAGCCGGACGTCAACCGTCCGTGTGGACTGACGAGTGTTTATGCAGTTTAAAAAAATGGAACCTCAAAGAGAGAAGCATGTCAGCGCCGCCGCTCGATTTACTGCGACTCTTGCTCGTCTTATGTCGACGTGTAAACGCCATCTGCCCGACGACACGCTCGTCCTTGTTAGGAAGCTTCAATGACACCATATTTTTAACGTCCTCTCGCTTTGACATTTCCAGCTTCTCCAGGGACTCCGTGAGCTGGAGACAGTTTCATATGAACATTAAAAATACATTTTTAAATCACCGGACAGACCCGTGTGCTACGGTCGAGGTCAACGCTAGTCAAGAGATGTTTATATAAATATATCGTTGTCGTGTCAAAGTTCAAAGGTAGATTTAATAAAGTTCAAGACGAGTAGAAACACGTCGCTGGTTCTAAAGTCCATCACGAACAGCAGTTTTCTCGCCGTTTGTTTTAACAGCGCGACCCTCGGCTTCCTTCTTACCGCACGACTTTCAGCGCCTTTAGATGATTTACACGTTCATTCGCGCCGACGTTCTCCTCCCTTAACTTAACTTAAAAACACTGAGCCGTGTTTCCTGGGTCGGAGGTCGAAGGAGTTTCAACGTTAGTGAGTCTCGACGTTCACGAAACAAAGAAGGATTCAATTTAAGTAAATATATACTCATTAAAACATTTTTTACATTTATTTATTTTTAACAAAAAACTAATAAACATTGAAAAAATTATAAAATGAATAAATATAAATATTATTTATAGTCAAGTTCCAAAACCGAAAAGGGGTGTGAGCTGGCAGGAATATGACGATGTGATACATATCACGATACAGGGACAACGATGCAATATATTGAGATATATATACTGTGATACTGTAGTAACAAGTATATATGTGTAGTATTGTCCAGTACTTGACTCTGGTGTTGTAGAATTTACAGATCACATGACTCTTGACAAAGTTGTAAGTGCTTTCGTTTGTTTTCAAACCAAAATATGTCCAAACATCAGCCCTTAAAACTGCTGTAGTCGTACTGTATCCTCTCGTCCTCAGTCATCGCTCGGGACTCAGAAGATTTAATTGTTCCTTTAGATGTGGGAACGTAATTATCACCCCCTTCTAGGGTCAGCAAGTTTAATTGCAACAATAAAAATGAATAAATGCTGTGAATATTTACAAGTTATTTCTGAATTAAAAAATATAGGTCAAGTGAATGGGTGAATGCAAAGGTAGAAAAAGAGGAAGAGAAGAAAGAGTTGAAAAGGTTGAGAAGATTGAACATTGCCTGCATTTAGGAAACCCGATTAATACAAGTTTCAATGGTTAAATTGGATAAACTTTGAGAAGATGTTTAGGTCAGAAGAAGTCAAATAAAAACAGAGAAAAAAAAGAGAAAAACAGGAAATCAATGGTGTGAATACAATAATGATTTACACACACAAAGCTAACAACATTAGCAGCTAAACCATCGATGAACAGTTTAAACTATTCTAGTCTTGCTACAAGAAAACGCTACTGTAGCTACAGCATTAATAGAGTGAAACAGCAAATTCATATCAATAATTTAGTCATGTTTCTGAATAAATCATGTGTAGCTCATAGCTCGACCCTTTAAACAAGCTAGCATGCTAAAGCTTACAACATTAGCCGCTAAACCATCAATGAACAATATAAACTATTCTTGCTACAACAAAATGCTACTTTAGTATTAACAGAGTGAAAAAGTAAATCCATATTAATAATTTAATCATGTTTCTGAATAAATCATGTGTAGCTCTGACATAGACCCTTTAAACAAGCTAGCATGCTAAAGCTTACAACATTAGCAGCTAAACCATCAATTAACAGTTTAAACTATCCTAATCTTGCTACAACAAAATACTTCGGTAGCATTAACAAAGTGAAACAGTTAATTAATATAAATAATTTAATTAATCATGTTTCTTAATAAATCATGTGTAGCACTGACATAGACCATTTAAACAATTTAGCATGCTAAAGCTAACAACATTAGCAGCTTAACCTTCAATGAACACTATAAACTATTCTAGTCTTGCTACAACAAAACGCTACTGTAGCTACAGAAATAACAGAGTAAAACATTAAATTCATATCAATAATTGAATCACGTTTCTGAATAAATCAGGTGTAGCACTGACATAGTTAGCAACAAGTTAGCATGCTAAAGCTAACAACATTAGAAGCTAAACCATCGATGAACACTATAAACTATTCTTGCTACAACAAAATGCTACTGTAGCTACAACATTAACTGAGTGTAACAGTAAATTCATATCAATAATTTAATCACATTTATGAATTCATGTGTAGCACTGACATAGACCCTTTAAACAAGCTAGCATGCTAAAGCTAACAATATTAGCAGATAAACCATCGATGTACAATATAAACTATTCTTGCTACAACAAAATGCTACTGTAGCATTAACTGACAGTAAATTCATATCAATAATTGTATCTATATGTTTCTGATTAAATCATGTGTAGCACTGACATAGTTAGCAACAAGTTAGCATGCTAAAGCTAACAACATTAGAAGCTAAACCATCGATGAACACTATAAACTATTCTTGCTACAACAAAATGCTACTGTAGCTACAACATTAACTGAGTGTAACAGTAAATTCATATCAATAATTTAATCACGTTTATGAATTCATGTGTAGCACTGACATAGACCCTTTAAACAAGCTAGCATGCTAAAGCTAACAATATTAGCAGATAAACCATCGATGTACAATATAAACTATTCTAGCTACAACAAAATGCTACTGTAGCATTAACTGACAGTAAATTCATATCAATAATTGTATCTATATGTTTCTGATTAAATCATGTGTAGCACTGACATAGTTAGCAACAAGTTAGCATGCTAAAGCTAACAACATTAGAAGCTAAACCATCGATGAACACTATAAACTATTCTTGCTACAACAAAATGCTACTGTAGCTACAGTATAAACTGAGTGTAACAGTAAAGTCATATCAATAATTTAATCACGTTTATGAATAAGTCATGTGTAGCACTGACATAGACCCTTTAAACAAGCTAGCATGCTAAAGCTAACAATATTAGCAGATAAACCATCGATGTACAATATAAACTATTCTTGCTACAACAAAATGCTACTGTAGCATTAACTGACAGTAAATTCATATCAATAATTGTATCTATATGTTTCTGATTAAATCATGTGTAGCACTGACATAGTTAGCAACAAGTTAGCATGCTAAAGCTAACAACATTAGAAGCTAAACCATCGATGAACACTATAAACTATTCTTGCTACAACAAAATGCTACTGTAGCTACAGCATAAACTGAGTGTAACAGTAAAGTCATATCAATAATTTAATCACGTTTATGAATAAGTCATGTGTAGCACTGACATAGACCCTTTAAACAAGCTAGCATGCTAAAGCTAACAATATTAGCAGATAAACCATCGATGTACAATATAAACTATTCTTGCTACAACAAATTGCTACTGTAGCATTAACTGACAGTAAATTCATATCAATAATTGTATCTATATGTTTCTGATTAAATCATGTGTAGCACTGACATAGTTAGCAACAAGTTAGCATGCTAAAGCTAACAACATTAGAAGCTAAACCATCGATGAACACTATAAACTATTCTTGCTACAACAAAATGCTACTGTAGCTACAACATTAACTGAGTGTAACAGTAAATTCATATCAATAATTTAATCACGTTTATGAATTCATGTGTAGCACTGACATAGACCCTTTAAACAAGCTAGCATGCTAAAGCTAACAATATTAGCAGATAAACCATCGATGTACAATATAAACTATTCTTGCTACAACAAAATGCTACTGTAGCATTAACTGACAGTAAATTCATATCAATAATTGTATCTATATGTTTCTGATTAAATCATGTGTAGCACTGACATAGTTAGCAACAAGTTAGCATGCTAAAGCTAACAACATTAGAAGCTAAACCATCGAAGAACACTATAAACTATTCTTGCTACAACAAAATGCTACTGTAGCTACAGCATTAACTGAGTGTAACAGTAAATTCATATCAATAATTTAATCACGTTTATGAATTCATGTGTAGCACTGACATAGACCCTTTAAACAAGCTAGCATGCTAAAGCTAACAATATTAGCAGATAAACCATCGATGTACAATATAAACTATTCTTGCTACAACAAATTGCTACTGTAGCATTAACTGACAGTAAATTCATATCAATAATTGTATCTATATGTTTCTGATTAAATCATGGGTAGCACTGACACAGTTAGCAACAAGTTAGCATGCTAAAGCTAACAATTTTAGCAGATAAACCATCGATGTACAATATAAACTATTCTTGCTACAACAAAATGCTACTGTAGCATTAACTGACAGTAAATTCATATCAATAATTGTATCTATATGTTTCTGAATAAATCATGTGTAGCACTGACACAGTTAGCAACAAGTTAGCATGCTAAAGCTAACAAATGGAAAAAAAATGGAGATTAAACTTTAACAAGTCAATTTTCCCTCGTCCTAAACTTACCGACACACAAAAACCTGGAGGGTTTTATTTACTGCTGGTAGACACGTGAAGGTCGGCCGTGAAACGAAAACAAAAAAATGCTGCTGATGCTTTTGCCAAATGGCCGCTTTTTCTCAGTCGCCTCACACGTCAGCTCCAGCATCTGGGTTTGTGTACGACCCAAAAAAAAAAACAACCTCCACCAGAAACGCTTAGCAACGCTGGGAGGTGACAAAGACCCGTCTGTGTCCACGTCACCCGCCTGATAATAAAAGCTGGAAGTGAACTCCATCCTGGAAAAGAAAAGCCCGTCTGAGAACGGAGGCTCTAAAGGGACGTCTGAGGCCCCCGAGTCGTGACCAGTTCATAATTTACACTGAAAAGTTTTTTCCTCCTTAATTTGGGGTCTGGCAGACCTTTTTCCTTCGGATCCTGATTTACTGGTTGTTCCTCGGGAACCTGTAGGCACCGGAGCATGAATCATCTTCTATGCAGCGAAGCCTTGCTCAAAGGCAGGACTGTACTTTTAAAAAAACACGTATTACTACTACTACTCTTGACAACATCCAGAAAAACTCTCTTCCATCGATGAATATTTGAAATAGTGATGACGTTCGGCCTCTAGAGCGCCACCTGCCTCCGGGCCCGTAAAGGTTACGAGGGTCCCACAAGTTTGTGTTCACCTGCCGCCGCAGGATGTGTGGTCTTTGGCTTCAGAGACCCCGCCGGGGTCGAAGGTCACCGACGTAAAAAAGAAGGAAATATCAGAGAAACCTGGTTTTATTGTGGACGGACTGACCCCGAGGGTCGCGGTAGAGTTCAGAGGTCACTGGTTTGAGATGATTTTGATTTAACTAACATTTATTCAATAACAAATAAACCCAAGAGTTGAATATATGTATTTATTCAGTGGCTACATTGATAGCAAACACCTGGACAAAGTGTGACTAGATTTAAATGAAGATTTAAAATGGTTTGTTTACTATTTAAACTGTAAATTAATCACTTACTTATTTTCTTTCCCTAGTAAATATTAAATATATATCTTAAAAATAAATGATTCTTAATATTTTTTTTTTCTCATTAAATAAACACAATTTTTCTTTGAGCTATATTTAAATGTATTAATACTAAACAATGATATTCATAGGGGTGATATATCGTGATATTCTGTTCCACGATACTGCATCAATATTCGACAGTACAGCATTGATCTTGTTTTATTTTTTTCATTTTTTGGCTTGTTTGGCATTTTACATGTTAAGATAATTATTTTATTGTTAATTAATCAAATTAGTCACTATTAGTTACTTTTAACTATTAGTATTAGAAGTAGAAGAAGTAAAATAATTAGTAGTAGTAGTAGAAATAGAAGTAGTAGTAGATGTGGTAGTAGAATTAGAAGTAAAAGTCAGAGTAGAATTAGTAGTAAAAGTAGTATAAGCAGTTCTACAATTAGTAATAGACGTAGAAGAAGTAGTATAATTAGTAGTAGGAGTAAAAGAAGTATAAGTAGTTGTAGAAGTAGTAGTAGAATAAGTAGTAAAAGTATGAGTAGAATTAGCTGTGTTAATTTTTGGGTTGCAATTAAACTTGCGGTCACTTGTTGGTCATTAGATCCTCTGCCACTACTAACGAACATTGAGCCATATCCTGGTGATGACTGGGGACGAGAGGATACAGTGACTCAAGCTTCATTTAAAGCTAATGTTTGGACATTTTTTGGTTTGAAAACAAATCAATCAGTTACGACTTTGTCAAGAGTCATGTGGTCTGTAAATACTACAACACCAGAGTCAAGTACTGGACAATACTACACACATATCCTTGTTACTACACTATCACAACACCAGAGTCAAGTACTTGACAATACTACACATGTATCCTTGTTACTACACTATCACAACACCAGAGTCAAGTATTCGACAATACTACACACATATACTTGTTACTACACTATCACAACACCAGAGTCAAGTACTGGACAATACTACACATATATACTGTACTTGTTACTACACTATCACAACACCAGAGTCAAGTACTCGACAATACTACATATATATATACTTGTTACTACACTATCACAACACCAGAGTCAAGTACTCGACAATACTACATGTGTACCCTTGTTACTACACTATCACAACACCAGAGTCAAGTATTTGACAATACTACACATATATACCTGTTACTACACAATCACAACACCAGAGTCAAGTACTCGACAATACTACATATATATACTTGTTACTACACTATCACAACACCAGAGTCAAGTACTCGACAATACTACACATATATACTTGTTACTACACTATCACAACACCAGAGTCAAGTACTCGACAATACTACACATATATACTTGTTACTACACTATCACAACACCAGAGTCAAGTACTCGACAATACTACACATATATACTTGTTACTACACTATCACAACACCAGAGTCAAGTATTCGACAATACTACACATACGTATATACTTGTTACTACAGTATCACTATATATCGTTCTGTTGCATCAGTATAATAAAATTCATGGTATCTTCCAGTTTCTTGCTAGTACACAGCTCTATTAGTTACTCTAAACGATTTTAAAAAAATCCCAGACGAGGAAGCCATGGTTGTTTCACGATGAATAAATAAATCAAACTGATATCAAACTGGACATCGATTAGCGAAGTCATAATTCTTGTTTTGTTTCGGCCTCAGAGTCGTCTCGTCCTTCTCCTCTCAACAGAGATGTTCTGGACGCTCACACGACACTGATTGCTTAAACATCTGAGGTCCTCTCGGGCCCTGGTGGGTCGCCAGGACGCCTGAAATACACATCGCAGATCACAGTCCAGGTTCCAACGTCAAAGTTAATTTTCTGACTTCGAACATTGTATTCAAGTATCGTTTCCTGAACACGTTCAGAGAACAAGAGCCACAAGTCGACGCAAACAAACTCCTGCTTAATCCCTGATGTGGTGATAGAAGGTTTGAGTACTACTTGTCTTTCTAATACCAGTCGTATCACCACATTTTTGACATGTTGTGTTCTTTATCTCCTAATTTCCGCCATCTTTGATTCTTAGAGCTACACATAAAACCAGTTCAAGGTCAGTAGGTCATGTGATTTATCCATTATGTTGGTGCTACATTTGTTTTTTCAAATGAAATTGTATTTATTTTCATTTAAATACATTAAACAACTT
The DNA here is from genome assembly GCF_982586985.1 of Callionymus lyra. NCBI lineage: Eukaryota > Metazoa > Chordata > Actinopteri > Syngnathiformes > Callionymidae > Callionymus > Callionymus lyra. The sequence goes on from NC_141829.1 coordinate 7,274,526, forward strand.
CCAGGTTAATAGAAAGGTTCTGGTCAGGGGTTGAATAATATTTTGTATTTCAATATTTCATACCAGAGATTTCAAAATCTATACGATATCACGACACGTCTTGTGTAAAAAACAGAAAATTCTTCAGAAGAATAAAAACATTATAAAGCATGAGGACATAAAAAGTGCTGCTTTATTGATTATAACTCGATATTGTTCGGTCATTACACCCCCAACGGCCAAAGGAACGATTTAATCCCGCGAGATCCCAGCCATGACTGGGGACGAGAGGATACAGTGACTCCAGCAGCTTTTAAAGCTGATGTTTGGAGAAATTTAGGTTTCAAAACAAATTAAGGCAGTTTTTGGGATGTTTTTTTTACGCCAATCCTAAATGTTTTATCTCGATAGAGACACTATAACAATATACCGTCCAGCAAGTTAACTGCTAAAAAAAAATAATATGAAGAAACCCAAAAACTAATTTTAATTGTTCTTGTTGATCAATTTTTGCAATTTGAGCGGCCATACTAGTAAATAAAAATTGTAATAATCCAATAATCTGTTCCTCTTTCCAACAACACATGAACAAAAGTTAGCAAACGAACAGATAAACATAGACAAAACAAACATGACCTCCTTGGCAGGGGTAACTAACAAACCTCGGCTTCACAAACTGTTTCTCTCACCGAACAAAGACGCACTGTTTCTATCTGTGGACTCACACGAGCAGACATCACTACACACGGAAAAACCTTAGCGTAGCTGACTCATGCAGACACACACACCTCTTCAAAAAAAAACACACACCTAGCTGCACACCAGCTGCAAGGACACACACTCCCTGAATCAGATAGAAGTGCGAGGACAAAAACAAACAACAAGATTGCGACCACAAACACAACAGTAGTTGTGTAGTCGCGCGCACAACCGATTCCGAAACGTGGATTTCCCCCCCCGCTGCGTTACGGCCCCGTCATTAAGCCCCAGAACCTGCGCCGGGTCCAGAAGCGACACCTCGGCCCGGGTTTAATATCGTGTGGCGGCGGGCGTTAGAAAAACACATGATGTAGCCAGTTGTTTGGAGGGCGAGCGGAGCAGCCATCATAAAGGCCGCTTTTATTAGCTGTTGCTTGATTTGTTCCTGCAGCCCGCGGAGCTTCGCCGCTAAATCAATGTGTCCAGCTGTTCTCCCAGCTTGCCGGGGCTCTCCGGGCGCGCAGCAGGTGTATGAGCCCCGGCTCGCTCACACACACCCGCTCGCATAACAATAATAACGTCCTCCGCACGGCCTATCCATCACTGTTATGGCCGGGGGGCCCCCGGGAGCCCCCGCGCCCCCGTGAGGGGACGAGTGTGTCTGCGGCGCTGGAGCACAAACACACACACACTCGTCGTGATACACACTCAGGAATTCCTTGCACTTATTATTTCTTTCCTGTAGGATATGAATAGAGTCGAAGTGTTGGACTCTAATAAGTGTGTTGCGTAACCTTTTTTTTCTTCTCTCTCTTGGAAAACCTTGTGAAGGTCAAAGGTCATTGCGAGTTAATTTAAGTCAAATGTATTTTTAAGAAAAGCTGCTGATGCTGAATTTATCTTAAAAAAAAAGTGCAATAGATGCATTTTCATTCATAACATCTCGGTTATAATAATAATAATAACTTTATTTTTTAAAAGCACCTGTCAAGAAACTCAAGGTCACTTCACAGTAAAATCTCAATACACACAATAAAACCAGGAGGTGAAGGAATTAAAATAACATAATAAAACTACGACAAGCCATTTTTTTATACCTTGAAAACTGTTATTTTGTTCATGAATTTAGCGCCACCACCCTGTAACACACAAGTCTTAGAGGTATTTAAGAGTATTTTTACGACCTCATATTCCACAATAGTGTATCAATATTCGGAAGCACAGTATCGTTTTCAAATCGTATTGTATTTAAAACCATATTGATTTTGTGGGTCGTTGTTCAATAAAGTGTTTATAAAGTAAAGCGTTATTTACTATTAATGTGCAAATATTCACAGTGTTCGTTTTTGTGCTGCTGTGTGTTGTGTTGTGTTGTTAACTAAACTTCCGTCCACTAGATGGCAGCAGTCATTACGTCCTCCGCAGCTAACGGAACAATGGAATCCAATGAGATCCCTGGCGATGACTGAGGACGAGAGGATACAGTGACTCCAGCAGTTTTTAAAGCTGATGTTTGGACATATTTTGGTTTGAAAACAAATGAAAGCAGTTACGACTTCGTCAAGAGTCATGTGGTCTGTAAATACTACAACACCAGAGTCTAGTACTGGACAATACTACACATATATACTTGTTACTACAGTATCGCTATGTATTGTATCTTGTGGGCATCTTATACATATCTTATCGCCAGATTCTTGCCAATACACAACCTTAATAAGTTAGCGAGTACAGCATCAGTTATTCTTGGGGTTCACGTTAAATCAGTTAAATAGTAAATAGATTTTTACAGGTTTTACAAGGCAAGAAACAAGGATTGTTGGATTTTGTTTTGAAAAGTGACTTTGTGTAACATTCACACAATATCTTGATGGGGAAAAAAAACTAGTAATGTATAGTAATAATTATAATAATACATTTGATTTGAAAGCACCTTTCAAGAAACTCAAGGTCACTTCACAGTAAAATCTCATAACACAATACAACCAGGAGGTGAAGGATTAAAAAAAACAACATAATAAAACTAAGCGGAAGCAGAATAATGCACTTGTATGCTTCAATGAACAGATGTGTGACGTTGGAGACGGCAGCGTAAAGAACAGACTCCCTTAAAGAAGACGAATAAAGCATAAAGAGTTACTTAAGGCAGATTATCCGACCTTTAGAATTACAGTTTATTTTTATTTTTATCCAGTTGTATTACTGCTGTTTTACTGGAATTTTAATTAATAATCTTTGAAAATGTATCAATTCATTAAAAATATACATAAAAAGAAAAGTGTTTCATCGTAGTATGAGAAACTGTAGGTTTTGGTGAAACACTTTTTATAAAGAATATTAATCCGAATTACAGAATAAATGATACAAAAAAAGATTTGTATTGTCCGTTATCACTTTATAACAAATCTAACGACAAACCACTGTCGTTCAGGCGTGAACCAGCTTTTGTCGGCTGTCGCCGTCGCCTTTAAAATGATGGAGGATGTGAAGAAAAATGAGGATAAAAAGCTCAAAGCTCAAGGTGATAATAACGTGGAATCGTTGTGTGTGAACAGAACCAAACAACTGCTGCTGAGAAAAGGAACATATCTGATTGGGTTCTTGACAGCTGCTCCCTGCAGTTGCCCTTTTCCTCACATGAAAGGGCAGCCGTCGCAGTGTATATACATGCGTGTGTGTGTTTGTGTGTGAGTGTGTGTGTGTGTGTGTGTGTGTGTGTGTGTGTGTGTGTGTGACAGACATGAAAGAGAAAGGCAGCAACAGGCATCGCAAAGAATTATTCACTGCCTCGTAAATCAGTGCAACCCCGGTGCATGACTTTGGCCGGACAATAATGTGTGTCTGTGTGTGTGTTGAGTGAGTGTGTGTGTTGAGTGAGTGTGTGGGTTTGAGTTTGATTCATGTTAATGCTGCGGTCGGGAGAAAACTTCCACATGTCAAGACAATAAACGTGATCTGTGAATGAAATCTTGCGTTTCCTGCGATAACATTTTTCATAAATTGTGTCATATTTGTGCGACGTTTCTCTCCGATTGTGCGACCGTGCTGTGAAACAGGATGTCTCGAGAGGCAACATATGTTTTTGTTGTTAAAGACAAAAAAGCTGTAGTTCATCATATGACCACTGGAGGCTGGACGATTACAAACCTTGGTCTTAAATGAAACGTGGGAATTTGGTGAAAAAGTGCCTGAAAAATAAAAAGGAAAATTTAAGACAAGCCTCACCAATTTTTTTGGCCAAAGGTACATTATTTCAAGAAAGAAAAAAAGAAAAGTCGGTCACAAAGGGTTCACATGACATTTTGTGGGAGGAGCCAAATGACCTTGAGACATCAATTTAGCCATAAGCTAATGAAGCTGCAAAGACGTCTAGTCAGACATCACAACAAACGCTTTCAAATTGTAATTTAGTTAATGAATCCAGATAAACTGCAGTCGTGCAGCAGAAGACTTTAGGATTTGAAGAAATGTAGATGGATTTTGGTTCAGATCATCAGATTATTAGTGTTAACGTGTTTTTAAAAAAAAAAATAACAAGAAACTTCTTAAAGAGTTGAACTAGTGCTGTGTCTGTGAAAGAAACCAGTGGAAGTGACTTGAGCATCTAGACAGGACGATTCCTGGACAATCTGGCAAAACGATGCATATCACGATACAGCTGATATATATATCGCAATATTGTAATAACAAGTATATATGTGTGGTATTGTCCAGTACTTGACTCTGGTGTTGTGATAGTGTAGTAACAAGTATATAGGTGTAGTATTGTCCAGTACTTGACTCTGGTGTTGTAGTATTTACAGACCACATGACTCGTAACTGCTTTCATTTGTTTTCAAACCAAAATATGTCCAAACATCAGCTTTAAAAGCTGCTGGATTCAACTGTATCCTCTCGTCCACAGTCATCACTGAATCCTCTTGTCCTCAGTCATCACTGTACCCTCTCGTCCTTAGTCATCCCTGTATCCTCAGTCATCGCTGTATCCGCTTGTCAACGGTCATCACTGTATCCTCTAGTCCTGAGTCATCACTGTATCCTCTCGTCCTCAGTCATCATTGTATTCTCTCGTCCTCAATCATCACTGTATTATCGACCTCAGTCATCACTGTATCCTCTCGTCCTCAGTCATCCCTGTATCCTCAGTCATCCCTGTATCCGCTTGTCCACAATCATCACTGTATCCTCTCGTCCTCAGTCATCCCTGTATCCTCAGTCATCCCTGTATCCGCTTGTCCACAATCATCACTGTATCCTCTCGTCCTCAGTCATCCCTGTATCCTCAGTCATCCCTGTATCCGCTTGTCCACAGTCATCCCTGTATCCTCTCGTCCTCAATCATCACTGTATCCTCTCGTCCACAGTCATCACTGAATCCTCTCGTCCTCAGTCATCAATGTATCCTCTCGTCCTCAGTCATCCCTGTATCCTCAGTCATCCCTGTATCCGCTTGTCCACAGTCATCACTGTATCCTCTCGTCCTCAGTCATCCCTGTATCCTCAGTCATCCCTGTATCCGCTTGTCCACAGTCATCACTGTATCCTCTTGTCCTCAGTCATCCCTGTATCCGTTTGTCCACAGTCATCAATGTATCCTCTCGCCCTGAGTCATCACTGTATCCTCTGGTCCTCAGTCATCAATCTATTCTCTTGACCTCATTCATTACTTTATCCTCTCAACCTCAGTCATCACTGTATCCTCTCGTCCTCAGTCATCGCTGTATCCTCTCGTCCTCAGTCATCGACGGGGTATAATGGGATTTCATTGGTTATTGTTATGACTGCTACTGTTTAATTGCAACACACAAAAAAAACAATGTTAATATTTACAAGTTAAAGTTTATACAGTGCTGATGAATCAATACAGTGTACAGTAATATTTATATATTTAAGTGTATCAACCTTTTCTTACATCCTTAACAAAGTATTCCAGGCATATTTAACTGGGAGGAGGACCTAGAAAGTCAGAACACGATCTGTTGAATGACTAAAGAAGATGGAAAATGAATCCAGATCAATGAGACCAGACCAAGTCCTTCTTCGGGATCTAAAGAATAATTCATGGTCACTGAGGAACTTGTGTTTAGATCTGATCGAATCTATCTTTACATTCATTTATTGTGGAGAAACATTTTTTGCAACGTACCTTAAATATCCTTCACGCATGAATGAGTCACACCTGAACAATGATGCGGACATTGTTAATTTGGTCTTTAAGGAGAATAATGAGAAGGTGTTTCAATGCAAAGGTCTAGAATTACCGCCAAGAAAAGACCACGGCAGTCTTGACCTCTTTCCCGTTATAGGTGCCGAACATGAAGCTCTATTTCAGTGCTGCAGGCTACGATCTGACACCACACATGGTCCATGAGCCAGAAGAACAGAGCGTCTCTGGATCAAAGTTACATATATGAGCGTCTATATAGACACAGGATAAAAATAAACGTACAAATGCAGCATATAAAGTGATACAATTCATGTACATTGAAGCAGGTGGAAGATGACGGCGACTCTCTTTACTGGTTGACATCTAATCTGGTGTGAACCGGGTCAATGACTGTATCATATCCTCATCTGGTCATCACAGGATGGAACAAAGTCAAGTTTTCTACTTGAAATGATGTAAAAATCATCAATTTATTCTTGATTTTATTCTTTTTCAGGCCAGACTGAAACTTCTTGTGGATGTCGCGAGAATTCTGAGCCGCTCTAGTAGAAGAACTCACATTTCTCCGATCCTTAAAACTCTTCACTGGCTGCTAGTGTCTTTCAGGATCTACTTTAAAATTCTGGTTCTTACTTTCAGATCTATTCATGGTCAGACTTCAATTAAATTGTGGCTTTTGATGTGAGAGATTTTATATGCAAAAATAGAATTAGTCTCTTAACTGATCCACAAGCTAATCTTCCTCTCAACCTTTTTTCTCTACTTTAATCAGATAGAAAATGTATTCAATGAAAAACATTTAATGAAACATAAGTAGAGAGAGAGAAAATTCTTAAAAACAGAAAATGAAAAGTTTTGCAATTTTTAAAAGATTAGGGTTGGATTGAGAAAATGAATTAAAAATGGAATTAAATCCAAAATTAATAAAAACGAATTGGAAAATTATGAAGAATAACGTATTAAATCTGTTGTGGTCCAGGGTTAGGTCTAAAAAAATGAATAAAAATGTAATTTCATTGAAAAGAAATTCAATAAAAGCCCTAACTTTTGTTTATTTATAAAAAATATTTTATTTATACTGTTTTGTAATTGTTTTTAATTCATTGTATTAACGACTCTTGATGAAGTCATAACTGCTTTCATTTGTTTTGAAACCAAAATGTGTCCAAATATCAGGTTTGAAAACTGCTGGAATCCAATGCATCCTCTGGTCCTCAGTCTTTGCGGGTATATCTAAGAATTGTATCGTTTACCCAGCTGTGGAGGGTAGGATTTGACATTTAATTACTGTAAATAAAGAATAAGTAAATAAATCTTCAATAATGAAGAAGAATTTTTTTTTGGATTGAGTTAAACCTTAACCCTAATTTATCTAAATCGAATATATATATGTATTTAGGTTTTTTTCTTCTTCTTTTTAATTTCAACCGATGCCCTTAACCTTCTCCTTTCTTTGTTTTTAAACTACATTGCATTATTTAATTATATTTGGTTTGTTTTGGTTACTTACTAAAATATTTACTTGATTTCTTTCATTTTAACTTGTGGTTTCATTGTTTAATCGAGTCAATATGTTTCTGAAATAGAGAAGAGCCGTGAGTTGCGTCAGGTACAGGTGTAGGTGTGGTAGGTTAACGATATCTTCTACTGTAAACACACAAAAGCCTGTGACCCGGACTCTACTATAGATGAACCAGAGCATTAAAGAAGTGGAGCATCATGGGTAACAGTGCTGACAGATGTGACTACATTCAACACTTGCATCAGAAACTGTGGTTATATTTCAAAATAAAAGAAATATTTCCTATGAAACTGATGACGACCAAACCAGAGTCTTCGTTCACATAGATTGACTTTAACGAAGCTGCACCAAGCACACTATTTAAAGAAGAGAGCGCCATCTAGTGGATTCTGACAATGATGACACTGCTTTATGAAGCTTCATGAACTCATCACTTCTGACTAGATTTAAAAATGTAAAGACATTTTTTTAGAATTGATTTCTCACTGTGGTGTTAACTACATTTATATTTGACTCACTTGTGATACACATAATTTATATTTAAAACATATTTTACAAAATAAAGGAGCAAAAGAAGTGAAGAAAAGTTTTCTGTTTTTAATACACTGTTTTTATCAAACATTTAAAGTCATGTATGATCATTGAAGCAATTTTGGGTTCTTATGAGTTTTGGGACAAAATTAAATGTTTTCGTACTTCTCCATTAAATATATACTATGATCAGGAAATATGGATTACAATTAGTAACAATATGTTTGATATTCATTAGGTATCCTGCTAAGAAATGGTTAATGATATTAAGTAAGTATATTCTTCAGAATAAACAGATCATATAAAAAATGATTCAACAAGAGTACCCAGTATATATTTGTAGTATTGTCGAGTACTTGACTCTGGTATTGTAGTATTTACAGACCACATGACTCTTGACGAAGTCGTAACTGCTTTCATTTCTTTTCAAACCAAAATATGTCAAAACTTCAGCTTTAAAAGCAGCTGGAGTCACTGTATCCTCTCGTCCTCAGTCTAAGCCAGGATCTCGAAGGGATTCAACTGTTTATTTGTCGCAAAAGACTGAATATTTGCATGTTAATTGTAAATTTAAATAATGAATTATTTAATTTTATACACACTGTATTCAATCATAAAGGAAGAAGGAAACAATTTTTAAACAAATCTTTCAAATATAATATATATATATATAATTTTAATGAAAGAAAACACATAAAATATAAAAATACATTCATAAACATTTTTAATCAATACAGTGCTGTCGAATATTTATATAGGTTATCATGAAAATAAATATTGCAATATTAAACTATTGTATAGTGTTGATGTTTTCTTAGACTAGAATAATGTTTCAAACAGAAACTCCCATAATGCCTGTGGTTTTTTTTATTTTCTCTGAGAAAGTGCAGGATATTCTGACTGAAGTATGAGGTTAATATATAAAAGTAAAGTAGTACTACTAATGGATACAGGATACAGGTGTTGTCGCCTGGAAAACGTCATGCTACCTTGTAATATAGGTTTGAGGTTACTTTTGTTTTTCTAAATAACACAGATTAAGTACAAATGACTGAGGATGTTCACCTTTACTCTTCACTCACCTCCAGCATATTTGGGTCATCAATGAAGTGACTGGGACTCTTAGCTGACAGATGAGCCGTCTTAACATTGTGTTCTCTTATCCCATGAAGTGTAACGTTAGTAAACCTTAAGAAGGTTATAAAGGTAGAAATGTATATGTTTAGACATGTACACAATGGAACAAGACCATTGTCTTTGCGCTTCAAGAAAGCCGGAGTGCCTCAGATTTCTCCGGTCGCCCTTAGGATATGGTCCATGGTGGAAAACCTCCTACCTCATACAATGCACTTGTTCCCAAATAGCAAAATATAATGAGAAGGTCTGACCCTGTTATGGACCAATCCCAGTGGCCGACGTCGGCTATAAAGACCCCTCAACGGGTACTCGGGGACTTTAAACAATATAAGGAGCCTCGAGGAGTCCGAGTCGAGGTTTTGAAACTGGATTGATCACAACCACGGCGAAGCTGAAGTCCCACGATGAAGATCCTTTTCATCTTCCTCTCCTTGATAGCACGGAGTAGTCAGCTGACACTGGGCGAATGTGGGTCCGAGGCGAGAAGACCGGTCATCACTGACATCGCGGTGAAGTGCGGCACCTCATCCATCTCCCTGGCGGTCCAGATATGCCCCGTCGTCTACACCGGTTACAACGAGTCCTTGTTGATCCTGAACCACATGCTGGATCCGGCCTGCAGAGGGACCTTGGATGAATCGGTGTCTCCGCCCGTGGCTCGTTTCAACTTCCCCCTCAATATGACCCACGCTTGTGGGAGCACCTTCCGGACCACCAGTGCACCCGGGGTCGGGGTATTTTCAGATTTTTCCAACATCCAGACCGTCAACGTCAGCGGCATCATCCGGTCCACCGACCCGACGCAGGGCACCATCACCTACAACGCTGAGCTCAAGTACTACTACTCCTGCGCGTACCCGCTAGAGTACCTGGTCAACAACACCCAGATCGACGTGTCGGCCTCCTCCATCGCTGTCAAGGACAACAACGGTAGTTTCATAAGCACCTTGAGCATGGAACTGTTCAGCGACGTCAACTTCACCCGCGTCATGCTGATCCCCAACTTCGGGATCGAGCTGAGGACCAACGTTTACGTGGAGGTCAAGGCCACGAATTTGACCGGGCAGTATCACGTCCTGCTCGACCGGTGCTACGCCTCCATCTCCTCGTTGCCCTCCAACTCCAGCTACTTCAACCTCTTCGTCCCCTGCTCCAAGGACCAGTTCACCACCATGATCGAGAACGGGGACAGCCAGTCGGCCCGGTTCCTCTTCCCGGCCTTCCGTTTCCGCGAGCAGCAGAACGAGACGGTGTCCACCTACTACCTCCACTGCATCACCCGGCTCTGCGAGCAAAGCACCTGCACCACCTTCAAGCAGTGCAACAACCGGAGGAAGAGGGACACCCTGAGCGGCCCGCGAGTCGGCATAACCGAGGCGTACACCATCACGTCCCAGAAAATCATCACCAAGACTGAGACCGACGAGTCCAAGGAGCAGCCCGTCTACGGGGACAAGGAGGACGACTCTTCGGTGGGTCTGGGTGTCGCTGTCGGTGTTCTGGCCTTCGTTTGTGCCGCCGCGGTCGGTGCTGCAGTCGTGTTTTACAAAAAGCACAGGAACTAAGGTTGAGCAGGATAGTTGAGCAAGATAGTGGCCTCTGTTGTGGTGCAGGACTGGGCACCGCATTTAAAAAAGAATGTTTTAAAGCACAATCATTAGAGGATTTATTAGCGGGTCAGTTAGCGCCTAAAGAGCTGTTAATGCATGTATGCACTTTATAAGCTTAGAAAAATAAACATTTACTGCAATCATTTTGCAAACTATATTCAAATAAAGTGACATTTAGCTGAAACGTTTGGTGTGGGAAGGATTTGAAAGAAAATTTGTGTAATTTAATGATTTTGAGTTTTTTCCAATTAAAGTGAAAATGTTTCAGTCAATGACCACAGTGACAACCGAGCCGGTTGATCCTGAAATAAAAGTGCGCGGTAAACTGTGTGATGTCTGATCCGTTTTTCAAATGTTTTTGTCCGTCAATCAAACATGTACTTAAAGTCGGCGCCCCCTCATGGATGCAATAAAGTTGTCAAACAAAGAAGTGTCTTCATTATGGTGCAGAAGTACCACAGAAACTATTGAATATTATTGTTTCTTTTTTTATGTCTGATTTTTTAAAATCTTTTAACACATAGGGAAGAGAAAATTAAATGAATTCTAAGAAACAATGAGAGTCTGTGAGACTTCAGAAAACAACATTTTTAACACATTTGAGCAACAATTATTTACTTTCACACGTTCACTTTAGTTTTCCGAAATTATTTCCCATTTTCAGAGAAGTTGATTTTTGGCCGTTTTTACAAGTTTTCGTTGTAAAAATAGGTCTATTTATACCTTTTTTGAGACATTTTCAGAGACATTGACATGTGATATATGTGATATAAGTCATTGACCATCATTCCAGATCTTCTTTCTTCCCTTTTTTAAACCATGTGGCTTATTCAGAATGTAAGTAAGTAAGTAAGTAAGTAAGTAAGTAATTTTTATTTGTATAGCGCTTTTCCAGACCAGGGTCACAAAGCGCTTAAACAATCAAAACAATACTCAATAAAGTACATACTTTAAAGGTCAAGATGAAACTGATAACACAACAGAAGCTCCAGAAAATCAAGGAAAAGCCTGAACAAATAAAAACGTCTTAAGATGTTTCTTAAAGGAGTCAGTAGATCCATCAAGCGCAAGTAAACTGTAAACTATAAATCTTTTCAACACTTTCAAGCAAAACCGTAGAAAAGTCTTTACATTTCTCCTTTGACGCCGTTTTACTTTAAACTTTTAAACTTACCCAAAATATCTGATGAAGAAAACTGTTTATTTCTGGCGTAATCCCGAGAACGACAACTTCCTTTTCATTTAATCAAGTACTAAATACAGTAAATAAAATCGACACATTTTGAAGTAATTTTAATAAGACATTTGGTAACTTCCTAAATAGATTAAGCACATTTTAAACTAAATTCTTCACTCATTAAAAAAAACATGAATTTTTATTCATAAATGACAGTCTGTTCAATTCAATTCAATTCAATTCAATTTTATTTAAAGTGTCTTATAATAACAAAGTTATCTCAAGACACTATACAGTTGAAATAAGACTACAGTTGATTAAGGAAAAATAGATCCCAGCAATTCAACAAAGAGCAAGAAACAAAACACTGTACAGTGAGCAATGGCGAGGAAAAACTTCCTTTTAGAAGGCAGAAACCTCGAGCGGAACCAGACTCATTGTTGACGGCCTGCCGCTTTGACCGGCTGGGAGGAAGGATGGGGGGGGGTAGACAGATGGATAAGGAGAGGAGTGAGGGAGGATATAGTGAGAGAAAAGAGGAGAGTGTAGGAGAGTCCATGCTAACTTACTCTGGCTATTACAAATACGCTGTTTGATTAGGTGACAATCACAAGATATAATAACTCAAACCTGTGTAGGGGCCAAGGTCTCTATTTGATTTTGATTAATTTGATCCTTTTTAGAGTCAGATTTAAACTTGACGTTTTAACCAGATGTCATGACATAGATAACATATAAAGATTATGTTTTCATCTGTAAGATCAAGCTAACTCCGTTTTAAACTAAATGGTTTACCTGCCAGCTTAGCTCAAAGCTGTAAGGATATGACAACTTTACCGTAATCGTTCATCTAGATTCAGCACACATTTTACTGATAATCTTTCAGATTTAATTCCTATTAAATGATCATTGCCCTGCATTAAAATCCATGTGCTCAGCTATTCTTCAGGTCAGGTCAAACCTACACTCACCCTGAGAGATACAAAACAATCTTTCGATGGCAATAAAAGATTTGCAATTTATTTTACATATTTTTACTAAACAAGCATTTCCTCTTAAACTTCCTGTGTCTGTCCTTCTTTACCACGACCACTGCGTATTGAGACTGGGGTAAGGGTCGGTTCATCGGAACAAAACCCTATCAACTCGGTGCCGTGACCCCGATAGCCGTCAACACTTTTTAAATTCAACACATTTTGATTAGACTGTAAACTCTGTGAATTAATTAAACTAAATCAATTTGTATTTTTGTAGTATCAAATAAAAAAACATTTTTTATGAGAGGAAATGTTTTTAAAATATTGAATGTGTATTTATTACAAGATGTTGAATCCCCTTTAAAGTATTTAAGATCCAAATTAAACTGCATCATTCATTTATTCATTCATTTTATACCGCTTTATTCTGGGGCTGGAGTCTATCCCAGCTTCTTCTGGCGAGAGGCAAGGGACACCCTGGACAAGACGGCACAAACTCATACCTATGGACAATTTCCCCAAGTTCTCAATCAACCTCTGTATGTTTGTGGACTGTGGGAGGAAACCGGAGTGCTCGGAGTAAACCAACGCAACACGGGGAGAACATACAAACTCCACACAGAAAGGTCACAAGTTGGCCTGGAAGTGAACCGACAACCTTCTTTCTGTGAGACGATCACCACTGCACCATCGTGAGGGTCTTACCCTGTACACGAGTATAAAATATTGTCAAGTTTTAATCTCGTATTTAAAACGGTCAAAACAATGAGTCCGTTCCGGTTGCTCCAACAAGACGTCACTTCCGGTTCTTAAACTTTGTGGAGAAAGATGGACAATCCAGAGAGTGTCACGGTTCGTTTATTCGCCGCTTCAAGTCAAACAAAATACAAGCTTTACGATCGATTGGTCACACTTTCTCCTGGCGACTGTACAGGTCAATAGCCTCGGAAGAAAAGGTCCCGATCTGTATCTATATTTAAGGCAAATTTCCCGCCCACAGGGTCGTCCTTTCCGGCCAAATGTTTTTTTCAAGTTCCCTGTGTCCCGATCTCCCGTAGAGAGACATCCTAATTTGCCTTCCTGTCATCTAATCATTCAAATGTTCTCGGGTGGGGGTTTCCGTCTTTTAGCCCCCCTTTCCCGGGTGTGTCTTGCTTCGTTCTTTGATCTACGATTTAAGGTGTGATTGGCAGATAAACAGATGTTTGAAATCACTGGTGTCGTTTCTCTAATTCTGTTCCAAGCTTGTCTTGAAACGGTGTGAATCAGTCTGGAGTGAAATGTTGATTGTGAATGTGTTTTCAAACGTTTAAGCTCTTAGATGAAGCGAGTCATTTATACTTTATATTTTGATTATCTTTTAGCATTAATTTAAGTATGGCGAATACGTCTAGTTTATAATAATTTTAATCTTCGTCGTCATTAGTTTGAAAACAGTCGAAGACTCTTCAAGAAAGTCCTTCTGGCTCTAAACGTGGACAAGAAACCGTATCATGAAAGTGGAAACGGTTGGTCTTTATTTTGGTTGTGAATGTGAGGATAGTGTTTCTCCTGCTCGTGTAAAAACAGACACAAGGTCACGGGATGATCCCGCCGCACGTTAAACGTATTACGGCGTTTACATGAAGCGACGGGGGGGCGGCAGGACGGAGGAAGGGAAGGAGGGCGCCCCGCTGATGGACAACTGCTCTTTCATCAGGGATTCATTTCCTCGGCTGATTTATTCCACTTCCAATTGATCCGGGAGAAAAAAGTCTTGAGAAAATGATGTTGAGGTTTATTTTTGTTTCTTTTCAAACAAGCTCAGAGGATTTCTTCAATGTGAAACCAGACTTTGGATTTGGAGCTTAAAGGTCTGTTGTGAAGGTCGTACACGAGTTGAGGAGCAACTCATCTTTCTAGTGGCTTTGAATGTTCTTAGGGACCAAATCAATGATGGAATAAAGTCGTAATATGATGGAAACACTTGGCTTCAGTCAATGTTATCGTAAAAATGTTGTTTAATGTTTAAACTGTGAAATTGTGTATTTGTTTAATTTAGAAAATCTCATGTTAATATCCATCCGTTGCATTGCGAAGAAAGCCAAACACAGAATGCAAAAGAAAATAATAAGTAATTGAAAAAAGTACATTAACCTGTTATATAGGGCTGTTATATACATATATATCATGAGTTCTATTGTTTTCCTCTGACACAGGAAGAGGCCACTGCGCTGCACTTTGCAAAAGTGTCCCAATTCGCATAGTTCTCCAAGTGCACAAGTTTACGGTACACTGTAAGACAGTGCACTTACTTGCGTAGTGCTCAAATTGTGACTGTGTAGTTCTGTCTCAAATCAAACTCTGCTGCTACACACTAACAGGAAATGACTCGACAGCTTCTTCTTCTACTACTTTTTAACAATGATTGTAACCAGTCGTTGAAACACCAACACATGACAACACTTTTCACCAATTGAAACAAGTTATTAAGTTGTGTTTCATTGTGTTATTATTGTCGTTTTGTGGTAGAATTTGTGTTTTCTCAAGACATTTACGTCGGTATCTGCTCCGAAGACATTTCATCAGCGACGTAGCTTCAGTTTAGCTTCATCTACGTCACTAAGATGGAGGACGTTGAGGGTGGAAAGTGTCCATCGATCCACACTCAATTTTCTGGACATTTATTTGCTGATTGTGCACTACATTTTCGCACACTGCTCATTGGGACACACTTATGTACTCATGATATTAATTGTAAGTGCAGAAGTGCAGGTTTTTGGACACAGCCCTAGTGTAGAAGAAAGATTGAGTTGTTTTTTTTTCTTTATAAATAATTAAATGTGTTTTCTCTATAACCTGCTGTAGCAATAGTTGAGATTAATCCTCACTGATTAAATATTAAGTGTTCATTTTTTGTTGTTTTAACCTTCACTGGACTTGACCAGAACTGCCTTTTTTTTGCTGTGTTTTGGATAAATTCTAAAATATAATGTGAATGAAATAAAATAAAAGATATATTTAATAAAATAAATAAAATATTACAAATCTGCTGGATATGTTTCTTTACTTTTACATCAAATAAAAACACAATATTATATATTATTATATATATTGTATTGAAATAGAGAAGATTCAGAACGTGCTGAACGGGATCAGATGTCTTATGATGTATATAGAGTGAACTCTATAAAGTTCCCCATCTGGTTGTATTTTATTTACATTTTCACCAGAGCAGACGTGGATGTTCGTTGTTTATGTGTGTGTGCATGCGTCCTCCATGTTACGATACTTTCAGACGCTCGGATTTCCCTCGCAGGAAGATGATTGCTGAGAGAAAAGTATATCTGCAGGCGTTTAGTTTCAGCCCCATAAATCCTCTCTTTCCTGGGGAGAGAGATGAAACTGCCGCCTATGGAGCTGGCATGAAGCGAGCGAGGAAGTCTCATACATCATCTCAGCAGCCCTCGGACCCCCTGCTGGTCCTCCGAGACGGACGGGCCGCCGAAGCTCTCGCAGCACTGACGTCAAAGTGGAATTGATTTGTTGGACGATCTGCGGTGAAGTTTGTTCACGGAGTGACTTGTTTTCTTTTCATTCCTCATTTAAACTGAATCAAGTGCGACTTAACATCAGCAGATAGTATTGATTGACAGCCTAAAATATAGGGTTTTTTTATATGTTAGGATAAGACGAGCTGGGATGGACTCCAGCCTTTTATTTCAATGTGAATATATATAATCTCAAAATCTAGTCACTGCCGACTTCCTATCATTATCAATTTGATTTATTTTTATTATGATTATTTTCCTATTTTATATTCAATTGTCGGTCTTTCTCAGACCTGATGCTTGTGCTCGAGTTTTGGTTGAATCCATTCATTTATTCAAGAGATACCGAGAAGATCATGTCACCCAGCGCATTAACAAAAGTACAACAAATATTTAATAATACAGTATCTAAAGGGATACCACAAACACATTTGTTTTCGGATCGTCAGATCACCTTGACCCAGGGACAACACATGGGATACCTCAAACACATTTGTTTCCGGGCCTTCCATTCACCTTGACCCACAGACAACACAAGGGATACCTCAAACACATTTGTTTTCAGGCCTTCCAGTCATCTTTGACCCACAGACAACACAATGGATACCACGAACACATTTGTTTTCAGGCCTTCCAGTCATCTTTGACCCAGTGACAACACAAGGGATACCTCAAACACATTTGTGTTCAGGCCTTTGTTCTTATTTTTTTTTTATGAGTAATTGCTGTATTGCTGTGTCTAAATGGAAAAAAACAATTTCCCAAAGGAGACCTCCTGAGGGATAAATAAAGTTCTACCTAACCTAACCTAACCTAAAATAATTCGAGGTTATATTGCGTTCAGAGCCAAACATTATAAGGCAGAGAGCGTCATCTAGTGACGTCCGACAACACTGTATCGTGAAGCTTTCATGAATCATCACAACCCACTACATAACCTTGATATAGAGAACCCCTGAGTTATCATCATAATCTCAGGTTCTACGAATTGGTGCGAAGCCTAACCAATAGCGAAGCGGTTAGAGGGCGGAGCACCAAATGACATAGAACCACTGACTACTCTCCCGGAGTCAAACTCATGACCATCTTTCAGTCGTCGTAGCCTGAAAAAAAGTGAAGCTTCACTAAGCATTTTGGATGAAAGTTTCATGAATCATCATCAAAAACATTCCTTGTTCCAAACCAACTAAATATTAAGAACCATGAGACTCCTGAGAGTCATGTTACGAAACACTTTTAGCTCGTATTCATTGAATCACTGCATGAGTCGGAAATGAATGTGGTATTTTTACAAATGGGTTTCTTTTGTTGCTTTGTGTTCTCAACAGACACACCTGAAGTTCATCATCCACTCCAATCAAGTCACCTGGACACCTCTATAAAGATGTGATCTTCTTCAGTTCACAAGCTCTCTGACTGGAGCTTCATTCTGTGAGCTCTGTGGTGTTTTGGTTTAGCGGTAAAGCTTGTGTTCAGTATTGTATAATTGTGTTGTTGCTGTCTGTTGAAGTGTTTTTGTTGATGTTTTAGTTTCGTTCTAACTGGTCTGTCTTTGCACACAGAAGCAGACGACTAGGTGGGTCTACATCTCCACTCACGTAGCCAACTGTCTGTCTGGAAACACTAGTTTTCTGTCTCAAACCGCATACTTCTCTTAGTATACTAGAAGTTAGTATGCATCAGGATAGTGTGCATACTAACTAGTTACTAATTCTCCACAGATAGTATGTCTCAAATCAAACTCTGCTGCTACAAACTAACAGGAAATGACGCTAAAGCTGCTTCTTCTTCTACTACTATTTCTATTTAACGATGATTTCAACCAGCTGTAGGAAAACTATCGCCACCTGCTGGCAGCACGTTTTTAAAGTTTGGAAGAAGAAATAAAGATAAAATATGAAAAACGAAATATTCGCGAGATATTTACGCCAGTATCAGCAGCGAAGACATGTCATCCTCCTACTGTTGGGTGAAAATGCACCTGCAATTTTATATATATATATATATATATATATATATATATATGACGTAACGTCCGTTCCCAACGTCACTAAGATGGAGCCGTTTAGTGTAGAAAGTGTCCATCGATCCATACTCAGTTTTGTGGGCGTTTTAGTGACAATTTAGTGTGTATGGAGCACTATATTTCACATACTAAGAATTGAGACTCACTCACGCACTTAAAATACTAACTTTAAGTACGCATGTATGTGATTTGAGACACAGCATAGGTTAGTGGGGAGCACCACACTCTGTATGTTTGGGGTGCTTTTGCGCCTGCTACTGGGGGAGGGTTTTTGTTGTCTTATACTTTTATTCGGTGCCACAATAGAGTCCCCTCTGTTTCCTGTGTTGCATGTTTTTTTGTTGATTAATTCACATTTTAAATGGTTTATCATTTGTTTTTTGTGTGTATACATCAGGGCTGGGCAATTATAATTCTTCAAGGGCCACATTAAATTCTGGGAATGTTGTTAGGGGCCGTCAAGCAAAAGGAAAGATGAGAAAATCCCTAAAACAAAGGATTTGCATTCGTCTTTAGGCCATGACATTTATTAAAAAGAAATATTTTGAGGGATTAATATATACTCAAAAAATTGCACACAAAAAGGAGGGAAAAAGTAAATAAGTGTTATGTGAAAATGTAAATGAATAATAAATAGAAAAAAACAACAACCACATTTTAATGCATTAGAACCATTCATACATGATCATACTTTCATGACATTACGAGGGTCGCATAAATACAGTCAAAGGGCCGCACTCGACTCACTGCTTAATGCTACGCCCTGCTAGCGAGCGCCAACAGAGGGCGTAACAGATACGATCTTAAAAAAATAAATGCAAAAGCTAACCCCGACCTAGAGGATTATAAATAAAACAAGTATGTGTTTTGTAGATTCCTTTGTCGTAAGATAATGAAACTGTGCAAAGATATAACAGCGACCTAATGTCTACTGCGCTTCAGAAAAGGGTTCGGACAGACATTGAAACTATGTTCTTCTTCCTCACTTGTATACAAGTTAAATGTGTGACATTAAACCACACTTGATTTCTATTCTTTGTTCAGGTAAAAGTGTCAAAGGTCAACTAACATCAACTCTCATCACTCACATGTTGTAAATGTTAATCTTTCTCTCCAAGATGCAGTAAGTGCAGAAACCCTGTTTCCCACTCATTACTTTATAAAGTTTCTATGAAATCTGGGCGAACGAGAGGTTACGAGAGTCCATTATGACGTAATAATGGCTTCACTCCTCCTCCAGCTGTAATCACACCCGCTTTGTTTATACAATGAGTCCCTTGGAGGTGGATACTTCCTGGATTGATGACGCGCATTGACAAACCCCCAATCACAGCAGAAAGAGATTTCATCTCCAGAAAAACAAAGTGTTTTCAGTTTCATGGAGCTAAAGATAATTTTCTAATATTTCAATGAAAAGAGCTTTGTACAAACACACACTGATGATACAATAGAGTCACACATCAACAACAACACACACCTAAATCAACGCATTAGTCTCTCTTTAAACACAACCTGCTGGTAGGAAGTGAACCTCCAGCCCTGCTGACAAGAGACTGAGGAACTGTGGAGACTGACGTGGTGAGTGAGGACTCTGTGTTTATTCGTCCGCAGGGAGGGAGCTGTCGTTGCCACATTCCTGCGAGTGACGTACGGGAGCTGGATCCTGGTGAGCAGGATAATTGTGAATTAGTTTCCGAGGTGCGCGAACCTGCGACGCTTCCCAGGGTCGTGAAGAGAGAAGATGAAGTCAAAGGCCGACGACGTGGTTTCCTGCGGAGCCACTAATACGCTGCAGTTTAGAGAGCGGAGGTGTCGAGTTGTTCGGACGTCTGATTCCACTCGTAACAGCAGAATAGATCTCTGGAGGGATCCAGTGGATTTACAGACAATGGTTTCGCTCTAATAACCACTTGACTTTTACAACATCTTACATTATGAACAACTATTTAAAATTTAAGTTGAATTATTGAATTATTATTGAATTATCTTTAATTGACCCGTGAATCACAATGTGTTCCATTATTTAATCAAAAGTAAGTAGGTAAGTAAGTCATTTTTATTTATATAGCGCTTTTCCAGACCAGGGTCACAAAGCGCTTAAACAATCAAAACAGATCTCAATAAAGTATATACTTTAAAGGTCAAGATAAAACTGATAACACAACAGGAGTTCCAGAAAATCAAGGAAAAGCCTGAACAAATAGAAATGTCTTAAGATGTTTCTTAAAGGAGTCAATAGACTCCATCAAGCGCAAAGAGAGAGGAAGATCGTTCCAAAGCTTAGGAGCAACAGCCTGAAAAGATTTCTCTCCTCTGGTCCTGAACCGTGTTCAGGAACCTTCAGTAGATTCTGATCCACAGACCTCAGAGCCCGAGCTGGGGTGTAAGTCTGGATCAGATCACTGATGGAAGGTCTGACCATGAATAGATCTGAATGTAAGAACCAGAATTTTAAAGTTGATCCTGAAAGAAACTGGCAGCCATGGAAGAGTTTTAAGGATCGGAGAAAACCGATTTTTGAACGTTCACTTCAAATCTTCGACTTTTTCACCAGATCAAGCCAGGATTCTTAACTTGTATGATTTGAAAAAGAAAATATTAGAATAATAGAAGAAAACAAAAAGATAAAATGCAATCTTGAAGTTAAAAAATTAGCCAAATAAGCTCAAGTTGTAACTACTTTCATCTTATACACATTTAAAAACATTATACACAAGCTTAACAAAAAGCTTTTTCAATATTCTTCCCCAAAAAAAACAAAGAAAAAAGAAACCTATACATAATAATTCGAGCAGAGCAATTAATAAATTATGACATCAAATGTAGAGATTAAATTAATAATAAAACATGTAAATGAATATATAGAAAATAAAAGTTTACCTTCTATCTGACCTCATGTGGGCCGCAAAACTTCTCTCAAGGGGCCACATGTGACCCCTGAGCCACACAGCCTTAGTTGTGCTTAAAATCAGAGACAAACTAAAAACTTTAAATATCTCATAGACACTTTTAGAAAAAGTTTAGAAATCATAGGACGGATGTTATCATGTAGCAAAATCATTTTGATGTGATTCATTCTTTTTCTGCCACTTACTTCCGTATCTGGTTCGAGGGGGGCAATCCCAGCTACATAGGGCCAGAGGCCTGGGACAAGCCTTCAGCAGGGCACACAGAGAGAGACAACTCACACACTCACAATACAACTACAGAGTATTCCACACGTATGTTTTTTGGGGAGAACATACACAGACCTTCACAACGAAAGGATGCTGAAGGTGAACCTGCAACTTTCTTGCAGTGACGACTAGGGGTATGTATTGTTAAGAATCTGGCGATTCGCGATACAGCAACGATACGATATATGGTGATACTGTAGTAACAAGTATATATTCGTAGTAATGTCGAGTACTTGACTCTGGTGTTGTAGAATTTACAGACTACACGACTCTTGACGAAGTCGTAACTGCTTTCATTGGTTTTTAAATGTGTCCAAACATCAGCTTTGAAAGCTGCTGGAGTCACTGTATCCTCTCGTCCTCAGTCCACTGTATCTTCTTGTCCTCAGTCACAGCTCTATAGATCTCTTGGGAAGAATGTGGAGTTACGTATAAATGATAGTGTTGGATAAAGGGTCAACGATAAAATATATAGTGATACTGTAGTAACAAGTATATATATGTAGTATTGTCCAGTACTTGACTCTGGTGTTGTGATAGTGTAGTAACAAGTATATATGTGTAGTATTGTCCAGTACTTGACTCTGGTGTTGTAGTATTTACAGACCACATGACTCTTGACGAAGTTGTAACTGCTTTCATTTGTTTTCAAACCAAAATATGTCCAAACATCAGCTTTAAAAGATGCTGGAGTCACTGTATCCTCTCGTCCTCAGTCACCATTGGGATCTCCAGCCATTTCATTGTTCCTGAAGGCGCGGAGGACATAATGACCGTTGCCATCTAGTGGCTGGAACAATAATTTCATGTTGATTCTCACTTAAATAAAATCGAATTATTTTATGTCATACAAACTAAATTGAAATAATACAACAAGAACCTTTTTTTTTTGACATTGTATCGAGAAGATTCACTGGCTGTAGTTTGTTTGGTAAAACGTGGTCGACCGTCCGACATGTGCAGAATCGAAACTAATCATCTGCGAAAGTTCGTCCGCGTCAATTATCAACAGACCTCGGACATAAATCTCAGGCGTTGAACTAATGAGCAGACGAACCCTTGTCTTCACGTCCGTTGCTTCCATATTTACGGTCCTGACGACAGCTGACGATCGCTCGCGGCCAACATGGAAACACCTTTAAAATATCTTCATATCCATTTTTTTCGTCTCGGTTTTACACCTTGTCCGTCAGAGACGCCGTCGGAACAGAACCGGGAGACATTAGACCCTGATTTGTGAAGGAAGCCGGACCATCAGTGACATGCGAGACAAGCTCTTTATGGACGACCTGCAGAAAATCCCATCTGCGTGTCATCGACGTGGATGTAACAAATTCATTCGGTTCTCGAGGAACCTCCCGGGGTGTGGTGAGAGTTTCCCTCTCGTTGTCTCACATCCAGAGAAACCTCTCTCATCACATGAAGATATTTCCACATCCGGCGTCTTATTCCCGATGTCTCCGGACCCCGGGTTTCCTGGGGTTTTTCCTTGGCTTCGAGGCAGGAATTCCTGCGAACGAAGGCCCCGAAAAGCGCCGGGTCTTTTTCTAAAGTGATTTCAAACATGCTCCGGTCTCTTACCTGCTGTGGCCATGAAACCCAAACTGGCCGTAAAAGTTAAAAATATAAGGAGCGGTGAAGTTTGGCTTCCTTGGACCACTTGGAGAGCAGATTAGAGGCGGGTTCGGGATGATATACGGTCCCGCTCTAACGCGCACCAGGAATCTTCCCCCCGCGACTTGGCAAGACGTTCAGGACGGAAGTGAAGAGTCTCGCTGTCTGGTTATCAATCAGAGATTTTTTTTTTTTTTTTACGAGGGAGGATAGAGTTGTACTGAAAGTTATTTAAAAGGTCTACGCCCGGGGGCTCTCGCGCACACACACACACCCATCACCCCTTCATCCCTGGCATGTTGGACTAGCAGTAAAGCGTGTAATCGTAACACCATGTCCAAGGCTGGAGAAAACTCACAGGCCAAATTGTCCATGTCATCGCCCGCTTCTGGCTGTGAAATACTGGATCTGACATCACGGGGGTGGGGGGGTGCTCGTAGGGGTCTAGGGGGTTTAAGGAAGTCATATATGATAAAGCAAGATGAGGCCGTTGCCGCTGCGAAATGTTGTGTCTGTGGAAGTCGTTAGCCTCGCGTCCCCAGGTGGACATCTAAAATTATTACCTGGTTCCTTTACTCTTAAAAAGCTGCTTCCTGCTCGCCGTTCCTCCCGCTGTCTTCCCACAAATCTTACGTCTTCCTCGGCTCTCGGCGATGATTCCTGTAAACGCTCGACGTACATGACATTATTTCCCTCTTTACATGAACAAATGTAGCGTCTTTGGTTCCGGATATACGTAGATGGGAAAGATAATGTGACATATTAAATAGTTTGAATACCAGAGAGAAAGAAAACTAAAAAAAACTTCAGTAATGTCACTTAAAATGCATATTTTGTAACGAAACACTTTATATTTTGTACGCATGTCTAGCAACTCAAGATAATGTAACATTTACAAATGTACAATATCCAATCCAAGGCTAAAGAGGAATTCAAAATATCTGTATTTGTAATTTTTTTCAAAAAGTAACTATATAAGATTTAAAAGACAAAATGGAGGATTGCAAAAATATGTAAAAATTTAAAATCCAAAAGACATTACAATGGTTTGTGTGGTTGTTAAGTCTTATAGCAACGACAAACTATGCTATTTATACATTTTCTTTAACAATTTAATGTAATTTAGTTCTGGCTTCTCGTAAATTACAAAAAGAAATGAGTGGAAATATCAGTGATGTTCGAGGTTATTTTTAAAAATATGTCCATTTTTCAGCCTCTGACTTCCGAAGTCATGGGATTACATCATTCTTGAAACATGTAGTGGAACTTTTAATAAAGGCACCTGCTCATATCTAGCAAAAATGAAAGCAAAAAAAACAAAAGTACGATTTTTTATTTTTGGCAAAACAGTCTGGGAATCTTTCTTTGAACTGTTGTATTATATTCTTTAGGAAATCTATGTGATTGGATGATAAAACAAGTGTTTTGAGGACATTGTACCTTCAAGAATTATGTGACCAAGACGTGACAAATAGGGATGAGTATTCGAAACCTGTGCCAAACTTGTACTTTTGAACCAGTCCTGTTGCTTGAACTTTATCTAAAGGATGAACACAATATTTGTCAAGAAGTTGTTTGTTGTTTAGAGGCTTAAGTCTGTCAATTGTTACAGACTGTTACAAACATCATGTGAACATAAAATAGGGGATATTATTAAGTGTGTTAGAGGGTGTGCGTGCTGGTCTTCGCCAAGTGTGTTCAGATGTAAGTAGAGTAGTAGTAGTGTGTATAGAAAAAACATGACTACATTTTTAAATACATGTTGAAAGAAGATGACGCCGAAGCCAAGGCTGTATCCCGAATTGCGCACTTCTGCACTAAAACTATTATATTATATATATATATATATATATAAAATGTACTATATTTTGAGTGCACAAGTGCGTCCCGAGGAGAAGTGTGCGAAAATGTAGTGTGCAAGTCGCAATTGGCGCACTCAAATTGCCAGAAAATTGAGTGTGGATCGATGGACACTTACATGACGTAGATGACACTAAACTGAAGCTACGTCACGGACATCTTCGGAGCAGATACCGACGTAAATGTCTTGAGAAAACACTCATTTTACCACAAAACAACACAACAAAAGTAATAACAAAAAAAAAACACAACTTAATAATTTGTTTCAATTGGAGAAAAGTGCTGTCAAGTGTCGTGATAGTGTTTCAGCGACTGGTTACAATCAGTGTTAAAAAGTAGTAGAAGAAGAAGCTGTCGAGTCATTTCCATGTTTGTAGCAACAGTTTATGATTTGAGACAGTACTACACTTTTTAAATATGCGCACTGTGCAAGTTAGTGCACTATCTCACAGTGTAATGTAAAGCAGTGCACTTATAAAGGTGCGCGATTTGAGACACAGCACAGAATAAGGCAGCAAAATGTACTTTGTGCTCCGGTCTACTAAGTACCTTCTATGTCAGAACCAGAGCTATTATTGTACAGAGTAGATTTATATTTTACATCTTTTGCAACTAGCAGATACATTTCTCCGAAGCGACTTACATCGAAGGAATTTTGCAGTCAATCAAGCACACAATCACGCACTAATGGAAGAAGCTGCAATGCACTGCGTCTAGCACAGCAACACAACCACAGAACCCGCAACTTCTTAGCTAAGAGTCGACCCTCTGAGCCAGGCCGCCTCAATAACGGTCCCCGTCCCTTGTTTCACAAGACCAACCGTATGTAAACTTCTTGTCCGACCACTTGTGCCCTTTCTATTTGGGCTCCCGTGACGGTGGTCGTAGGTATGCAGCTGTGACCTCGGTGGACCCGGCGCTCCCCAAATATGGCCGACCCCTGCTTTTCAAGTGTATGACAGGTGAAATACGACAAGCTAATCTGGCCGCCCTCCTCTGGGACACGGGCGGAGAGAAAAACATTAGTCCTGACCTTGGAGTTTCAGATGCAAATACATTTTAGAGGAGACGAGCCGTCGACCCCGCCGTGACCCCCATAGTTTACCACTGGCTCACGTCCGCACACACATACACACACACAAAGGGGCGATCTCTCAGAAGCACACAATCCCTCACTTATGTCAAGAAAAAAACATTCACACACACCCATAAAAGACAGCCGCACACGTACACGGCGCACATGTTAGCGCTCCTTCGCGCCCCTAGCATGAGTGCATAGTGTCATTAAACAACAAAAAAGTACACACTTCTGCTCGCTGACCCCACTAAATATACAAGAACACACAAGTGGAGTGGCATTCATATTTGGTATGTCTTGTATATTTTGACCCTTGTCTGTGAATAAACACCCAACATACGACACCAATATTTGAGATCACTCGACGAATAGTGATGTCACGTCTATTTACAAACTTTTTACGACCACGTCTTCCAGTTTCATAGCATCAAAGTACGCGGGTCCAGGAAGTAAATCAAACTTCTCGTTCACAGAACTGATACAGTTACATTCTGGACGGCGGCCTTGGAAACATAAAAAAAAAAAGTGGTTGAGTGAGTCTCACGTGGTCCTCATAAAACTTGAGATGAAGATAAAAACAACGTTTTTTTTTATATCATCTGGACATTTAAATGGGAGGAACTCTGAGCTATTGTTGCTGGTCTCTCGTGGTAAACGGGTCCTACTTGTAGAACCTCTTGATAATGAAGATGCTTAAGGTTTTCATTGGGAGTGACTATGAAGGAAGGTCTGGACCAGTGGAGAGAAGCGGCAAAGAATGTCATAGAAGCTACTTTTATCTTCTACAAAGACAAGAACGGATTATTATAGAGATATAATCTTAAAAAAAACCCAGAATAGTATAGCGTTTTATTTGTGCCTCTTGTTGAGCCTGCAGTTACACATTTTGAGCACCTGTGAATATGTTTTTCGTGCACGTTAGTGACAAGTTTGCATGTTATTTTTACTCCAGCAAAAAAATAAAGGTTTGAGCAAACAAAAATCTCTTTGGCTGTTTGGTTTCATACGTCAACAACATGCAGGGAAAAGTGTTTCTGAACATTAAAGCGCTCACTTCAGCCAGCGAGAAAGGAAGTAAAAAGCGTGTGCAAAGTGAAATTTATTGAACGTTAAAGAGATTTTCGTTTGTTCCAACCACTTTATTTATGGCTGGAGTACAAGTTACATGCAAAGCATCTACTACTTACATGCGCACAGAACATGTTCTCAGGTGCTCGACATTTTATAACTGCACGCTCAACAAATAAGTACAAAACGCCATAGAAAAGGGGGTTTCATCGGTAAGTATCCAGTTACTTGCACCAGTACGAGGCTGAACAGATACTGTAATCGTGTTCTTCAAACATCGGACCATAGGTTCCACAGGGGGCTAAAAAAGGTGTTGGTAGATTACCTCGCTCCTTAACATCCGGTGATAATAGTATAATAGTACCACCCAATAAATGATGGTACAATGTCTGCGGCTAACACTTGTTTACCGTGACCAGTTAAAAACAATACAGGGTAAATAATCTAGTGGTTTTAGTTCCTTCTCCAGTGTCGTTCCAAGCGAGCCAGCACCAACCTGACGGACTGCAAGACACTGATTGGTCAGAGAGTGATGTAGCCATGTGACTCCCAAAACAGGGAAACACAACTTTTTTTTTTTTACAAACGATGCGAGGAGTAAGGTGTGCCGGTCAAAAAAAGTTTTTCTAATAGACCAGACCAGAAGTCCAGATCATTTTGTCCCTGGTAACTACACCACGTTCGTAACGGCTATGCCCACTTCGTAGGTCGCATGGTCGGTGGAAACAAAACGGTCAAGCCGAGTCTAGTAAGGCTGGAACTGTGTGTCGGAAAAACGTCATAACATCTCTCTATATCGGCATTTGCCTGTAACGTCGCTCCAGTTTTGATGTTCATCCCTGAAGTTATTGAAGTAGCAGCTAAACCGGGAGCTCCTTTTGCTGATCTCTGGTGAGGGAAGAGTTTCCCTAAATGTCCGACCAGATTGAAGCACCAAATGATTTTTGAGCTCGTCCATATGACGTCTGAGGGTTTTGACAGTCAGTTCAGATTCCTACTTGATCGCAAGCCACTTCATATGAAGACTTGGCCACATGAAACTCATGTACTACTCGGTCTTAGTATCTGGAATAGAAACCACTGCCCTCAGGTGTCATCAAGGGACGTCCATAAACCACACACTGGCTTGTTAAGCTCTAACGCAAATTTGAGAAGCAAATACGAGAAGCGTTACTTTTATAATCACCTCCAAACTGTACTCTGTACTATAATAATACGATAATAGGACCAGGAGAGTCCAAACAAAAATATATGAAATCCTGATCCTGTGATAAATAGTTTGGGGGGGAAATCCCCCGAACGGACATCTGTCGTTGCTCAAGCCTTGACTGATCAGCTTTAGTGGGTCTGTAAAGTCCATGATAGGAGCGCAGGGAAGGAAAGTTGGCCGACGGCTTCATCCCGAGGCTCGTTAGAAACGTTTTAATGAAATGTATCCGAACGCTGAAGACAACGTGCGTTGAGTTTCGAAGCATTGAGTGTTGGAGACGTTTTTTAAAGCAATAGAAGTGTTGAGTAAAAAGTCAAAACACGGACAAACAATTCTTCCTCCTCCGTTAACAAGGAATGTTACATACGAGGGACGACACAAATAAATGTGCAAAGGTTGTGGGACCACACAAAAACCTGCTCACAACTCCTGCTTGTTCCAAACGTCAAGGGACCTCTAAGCAGTACAATGAGGTAATCCAGACCATATGCAAAGGGAGACCAGGATGTGGAGGCAACAGGTTTTGGTCTGCGGACCCTGGGTTCTATTTACCCTCCAACACGCAGAATGAAATATTAGATGCATCTTTGTTCTCCAGAACCACCAGAAAACATCTGTCTCATAGACAAGAGGCTTTTTATCAGTGTGACAAATTGAAGCTGCAGGAGGGAAGAATCCCCTCGATCCTCCTGACTGAACACAGCGGTGTCCTCTCTACTCCGGTTACTCGCCTCGCACTCGCTGCTTGAAACTGATGGAAAGTTCTGGAGAGCAGATTGTCCGATGCAAATTAGAACAAGATTTCCATCCAGATGTGGGACGCATGTACGAGCGCGTTAAAGAGAAGATACGTAATCATGTTGGGCCGAAACAAGACAGTGACTTTTAAACCAGTCTTAGCATGTTTTGGGTAAGATTTATCGGTAGCGTGAAAAAACCCCAACATAGTTTCAAATAAAATCGCTTTTTTAACTTGGAATCTATCATGTATTGTGGGTTAGGGTTAGGGTGGGTGAACTATCCCCTTTTTTATCTGAGAAAACTGCCATGTTTTTGTTTTTATCTTATAGAATTTATCCAATAAAGGTGTCAAGCTAATAATTTCCGTAAGTGGTGCTTAAAGAATGAACAAACTCTTGTGTTTGTCTGGTGGTGTCTTGACCTTTTAAGTATTTCTTTTATTGGGTATTCTTATATTGTTAAAGCGCTTTGTGAACCTGGTCTAGAAAAGCGCTCTATAAATACTAATTACTTAGTTATATATTATATATTATATAAATAAAAACAAGTTTCCTAACCCTAACCACTAACCCTAACCCAAGTTCTGAAAAGTTTAAAATAACATTTAACTTGTTTCCATGGTAAACCCTTCCGGCTTGGGATGTAGCGATACACTAATCTCATGATACGATATATTCAGCTCATGATACGATGCGATACAATAAATATTTCGATACACTTATAAACATTTTTTATTTTACCGGACAGTACATTTTAGTGACATCTTGTGATTTTTTAACTCTCTTTTAAGTGAATAAATAGAACTGAAAGCCAAATGTCCAAAAAAATCTGCTGGAATCTACTGTATCCTCTTGTCCTCAGTCAACACTAGGATCTCGTAGGTGGGACTGCTGCCATCTAGCGGCCTAAAGTTGCACTGAAACCAAGATGAACAAACACTGTGAATATTTGCATCTTGATTTGTTCATTAATAAGAATATGAATAAAATATGATTATTCAATCGTATACTTACTTGAACATATATATATATATATATTTATTTTTTTCTCCCACCTCTACTACTATATTAAAGTGTTTCTGTTTAGTGTTGTCAATTTTGTAAGTAAGTTAAGGTTATTTGTAAAGCACATTTCTAGACCGGGGTCACAAAGCGCTTGAACAATCAAAAGTAAAAAACACTTACATATAATACATAATACATACAAATTTAAAAACTCTAAAAGGCCAAGACATAAGACAGACACAGGGGTACCAGGAAATAAGGCAAAGCACAAATAAAAGTGTCTTCAGATGTTTCTTGAAGGAGTCAGTAGATCATCAAACACAGAGATGGTTCCAAAGCTTAGGAGCAACAGTCTGGAAGGATTTCTCTCCTCTGGTCCTGAACCGTGTTCAGGAACCATCAGTAGATTCTGATCCACAGACCTCAGAGCCCGAGCTGGGGTGTAAGTCTGGATCAGATCACTGATGGAAGGTCTGACCATGAATAGATCTGAAGTAAGAACCAGAATTTTAAAATGATCCTGAAAGAAACTGGCAGCCAGTGAAGAGATTTAAGGGTCTGAGAAATGTGAGTTCTTCTACTAGAGCGGCTCAGAATTCTGGCTGCAGAGTTTTGAATGAACTGCAGGTGAGACAATCCTTCTTGTTTCGACACAAAAATAAACTGTAGTATAAACACATGGATTCTAAGATCTAGATCATGTTGTGACAACATTTTCCTAAATTCAGAGATTTTTCTCAGTCGAAAGGAAACAGTTTCAATCACAAATTTTCCCCTCAAGGTTAATGAACTCTGGACAAAAGAAAGACAAAAGGAGCTCCAAGTACTTTAACACCTGAAGCCCGGCGAGGACAGTAAATGTCAGGTGGATATTTACGCCACGATATATGGAGAATGTTCAATTCCCTTCTCCACAATAATGTGCATCTGCTAATGGCATCAAGGCTTTGTCTGCGTGGACCCGCGGGACCGGAGCAGGTTCTGGACGTGAAAATAGACGAGTGCATCACGTAAGCTCATCTCAGTGCCACCATGCACTTTCTATTAACTTACACTTAAGCCCTCCGTAACCCAAACCCTTGCCAACTGCAGACCCCAGCAGGCACGGAGGCCCCGGGATCAAGAGCTAAATTTATCAGACGCTCACCTTTACAACTGTTAATAATGCTGAGCAGCAACTATTTTCCACTGCGCCTCAGAAAGAACCTAAAATAAGATACAAATGAAGGGTTCGGAATATAAAATCAAATGACTGAAAGGAAACACAGGAAGTTCAAACTAATTTGAAGTAACTACTAATTCTACTACTACTTTTAATACTTATAATTCTACTACTACTTCTACTTTTACTACTAATTATAATACAAATTCTACTTTTACTTATAATTCTACTACTGCTTCTACTATTTATAATAATAATAATTTTACTTCTACTTTTATTTTTACTACTAATTCTACTTCTTCATCTACTTTTACTTCTAATTCTACTACTAATTCTATTACTTCTTCTATTATTTATACTTATACTTATTCTACGTTTACTACAACTTCTACATCTACTTTTAATACTTATTCTAGTACTACTTTTACATTTTCTACTAATTCAAGTACTACTTCTACTTTTATTACTAATTCTACTAATACTTCTACATTTAGTGCTAATTATACTACTGCTTCTATCTATACCTATACCTATTCTACTACTCATTCTATTACTACTTCTACTTTTACTACTACTAATTCTACTACTACTTCTAATTTTACAACATAATTCTACTACTAATTCTACTATGTATACTTATACTTATTCTACTTTTACTACTACTTCTACATATACTTTAACTACTTATTTTACCACTTCTAATTCTACCACTACTTCTACTTTTACTACTAACTCTACTACTGCTTCTACTATTTATACTTATTCTACTTTTACTACTAATTCCACTACTAATTCTACTTCTACTTCTATTACTACTTTTCTTACGACTACTTCCATTCCATCCTTCAAATTTTCCCTTTTTTATTTTCTTTTTCTTAACTTTTTTCAGTTCATTTTAACTGTTTCCACTCATTTTATTTCAAATACTAGTAAATTACTTTTAAGCATTTCAAGTTACACATTCAGCAGATCCAACATTCACACTGTATTTTCTTCTGGAAATGCATATTTACTCTTTAATTAACTTGTTTATTTTTCTACACAATCAAATATGTGTTCGACTAACACAAGATCTGAAGTCATCTAAAGGATTGATTACTAATGCCTTGTGTCTCTGACCGTCCTATCTGCGAAAAAACAAAAAAAAAGCCGAACAATGGACTCCTGAAACAAAGACTTCCGTGCATATTTCCAAAACAGAAAGACTCGCTTCTGCTCCCGGACAAATGTGCAAATCGATTTAACGGCCGACTCCTGGTGTCATGTGCACGTCTGCTGCGCTAACATGCGCTGCGTGTTTTCACACACACATGTAAAAGTCGCAGCGTTTTCAACTGGAAATAAATCATGTCAGCGCAGCTGCGCTCCGCCGCTCTATCTCTGCGCAGATAAGCCGTCCTTAAGTCTCCGGCGAGCATCGTGTGTGAAGCTCGTTCTCAGAGCCTCTAATGTCTGTATGTGTGTCGCTGGCAGGTGTTTGTGTCGAACACATGCGTGTGAGCCGAGCGTGTTCACATGCTAGGAACACACAAACTAAAGAACTTTAAAAAATAAATGTTTTTATCTTAACCCTTGTGTTATTTCAGGGTCAACGTGACCCGCACGTCCAGAAACCGCACAAGGGATACCTCAAACACAGTTGTTTCCGGGCCTTTGGGTCACGTTGACCCTGAGATAACACAAGGGTTAAGATACTTTTTATACTGTTAACAACAATAAAGTGTGTACCCTTGATGTATTGAGACAATTTGTTTTCGTAAAAATGTACGTAACTTGTGTGTATCGGCGATACAATCTATAGTGATAGTGTAGAAACAAGTATATATGTGTAGTATTCTCCAGTACTTGACTCTGGTGTTATGATAGTGTAGTAACAAGGATATATGTGTAGTATTGTCCAGTACTTGACTCTGGTGTTATTACTGTAGTAACAAGTATATATTTATTATTGTCCAGTACTTGACTCTGGTGTTGTGATAGTGTAGTAACAAGTATATATGTGTAGTATTGTCGAGTACTTGACTCTGGTGTTGTGATAGTGTAGTAACAAGGATATATGTGTAGTATTGTCCAGTACTTGACTCTGGTGTTGTGATAGTGTAGTAACAAGTATATATGTGTAGTATTGTCGAGTACTTGACTCTGGTCTTGTGATTGTGTAGTAACAAGTATATATGTGTAGTATTCTCCAGTACTTGACTCTGGTGTTATGATAGTGTAGTAACACGTATATATGTGTAGTATTGTCCAGTACTTGACTCTGGTGTTGTGATAGTGTAGTAACAAGGATATATGTGTAGTATTGTCCAGTACTTGACTCTGGTGTTGTGATAGTGTAGTAACAAGGATATATGTGTAGTATTGTCCAGTACTTGACTCTGGTGTTATTACTGTAGTAACAAGTATATATTTATTATTGTCCAGTACTTGACTCTGGTGTTGTGATAGTGTAGTAACAAGTATATATGTGTAGTATTGTCCAGTACTTGACTCTGGTGTTGTGATAGTGTAGTAACAAGGATATATGTGTAGTATTGTCCAGTACTTGACTCTGGTGTTATTACTGTAGTAACAAGTATATATTTATTATTGTCCAGTACTTGACTCTGGTGTTGTGATAGTGTAGTAACAAGGATATATGTGTAGTATTGTCCAGTACTTGACTCTGGTGTTGTGATAGTGTAGTAACAAGGATATATGTGTAGTATTGTCCAGTACTTGACTCTGGTGTTATTACTGTAGTAACAAGTATATATTTATTATTGTCCAGTAGTTGACTCTGGTGTTGTGATAGTGTAGTAACAAGTATATATGTGTAGTATTGTCGAGTACTTGACTCTGGTGTTGTGATAGTGTAGTAACAAGGATATATGTGTAGTATTGTCCAGTACTTGACTCTGGTGTTATTACTGTAGTAACAAGTATATATTTATTATTGTCCAGTACTTGACTCTGGTGTTGTGATAGTGTAGTAACAAGGATATATTTATTATTGTCCAGTACTTGACTCTGGTGATGTGATAGTGTTGTAACAAGGATATATGTGTAGTATTGTCCAGTACTTGACTCTGGTGTTGTGATAGTGTAGTAACAAGTATATATGTGTAGTATTGTCCAGTACTTGACTCTGGTGTTGTGATAGTGTAGTAACAAGTATATATGTGTAGTATTGTCCAGTACTTGACTCTGGTGTTGTGATAGTGTAGTAACAAGTATATATTTGTAGTATTGTCCAGTACTTGACTCTGGTGTTGTGACAGTGTAGTAACAAGTATATATGTGTAGTATTCTCCAGTACTTGACTCTGGTGTTGTGATAGTGTAGTAACACGTATATATGTGTAGTATTCTCCAGTACTTGACTCTGGTGGTGTGATACTGTAGTAACAAGGATATATGTGTAGTATTGTCAAGTACTTGACTCTGGTGTTGTGATAGTGAAGTAACAAGTATATATGTGTAGTATTGTGGAGTACTTGACTCTGGTGTTGTGATAGTCTAGTAACAAGTATAAATGTGTATTATTCTCCAGTACTTGACTCTGGTGTTGTAATAGTGTAGTAACAAGGATATGTGTGTAGTATTCTCCAGTACTTGACTCTGGTGTTGGAGAATTTACAGACAACATGACTCTTGACAATATCTTATCTATATTTGTTTTGAAACCAAAATATAAACAAACACCATCTTTAACAGCTGCTGGAGTCCAATGTATCCTTTCGTCCTCAGTCGTTGCAAGAATTTACAGACCACATGACTCTTGACAAAGTCGTAACTGCTTTCATTTGTTTTGAAAAAAAAATATGTCCAAACATCAGTTTTAAAAACTGCTGGAGTCACTGTATCCTCTAGTCCTCAGTCAACGCCAGGATCCCACGGGATGCAATCACTGCTATACCGTCTAGCCGCTGGACTTTTAATTTGCAACACAAAAAATTAAACACCGTTAAATATTGTAAATGTTAATTGTAAATTGGACATACTAATAACATAATAATATATAAAAAGCAACGTCTCTGAAAATGGGAAAATAATGTTGGAAAACTGAAAAGGTAGAAATCGACCAATTTTTTACCACTAAAAATTGTAAAAACAAAAAGGCCGAATATGAATGAAAATAATGTTTAGAAAAAACTAAATGAGACCATGTTGTTGCAGTTAAAATAATTAAATGTTTGCACTTAGTGTTCAGTTGTGTTCTGGTCTCTTTTAGCTCTTTTTGAATAATTGATGCTCAAAATTTAATCAAACTCATTGAACAAGTTTTCGATCAAAGCGTTTTCATGTTGGGACCTCCCAGCATGCATTGCAGGAGGTTCCACTAGCAAGACAAAAATGTGATTAAATCAAATCTATGTGGTCAAATTTAAAAAAATCTGTATATTTTCACACCTTCAAATGATTCTAAGTGGAATCAAACGCTGAATTTTCCCCCGGATCCCCAAAGCCGTGCGAGACAGAGATGTCACCATCAGCACAAAGTCACCAGACTTATCGCCTCACATGTAAACGCTGTGAGTTGCTATTTGGTTCCTTCCCACAGGTGTTAGGAGTTAATGCCGCGGTCATGTGACCCCCACACTCGACGCCCTCCTCGGCCGAGATGCCGCGGAGGCTTCGGCGCTGTGAACAACCGTAGCCTTTATCTGCTTTAGGAACCAACGGCGTTAACAACCTCACACACAACACAACACACGTCAACACAAACGACAATAGACGCTTTTGACGCCAGGTTGAGAGAAATAACATGGTGTCATGTTTTTCACCGACGTCAGCTGCTTATTAAAGGAGTTTTTGCAATATGTATCACTTTATTACTATTTTAATTAAACTTATTCTATAATATCATTAATATTTTTACAGGATTATCAGGAAAAATGTGTCAAGATGGCAGATGATGAACACAAAAGTAAAAAAAAGGGAAAATAGCATTTAAAAGTAACATTTTTTTCACTAAAAAGGGTAATAAAAATGACTCAGAAAACCTAAATTAAATTAGTAAATGCTCGAATAAAAAATAAAAAACTAATTTATATTAGGTATTTGTTAAAAATGGTAAAAGATAATTAAATGTTAAAGTTTAAAATTGTGTAATTATTTTGTATTATCAAAGTTCAGGGTTGATACCAAAAATATTCAACAACTGCAATACAATAAAGTTTTTTTTTAAAAAGCCCCAACATTTTGGAAATATATATTTTCATTAACAAGAAAAAAACTAAAATAAACCAGAACCACACGTTAATAATTAAATATGAGAATAAAAACAAATTATATATATATATATATATATAAAAAAATGCAACTATAATGGCAGGTTTCAGGTCCAAAAATATAAATATATAAAATAAACAATAACAATTACAAAAATATTTTCAGGTTATCAATATTATTATATATCTTTTTTTTATATCTATACTTTGTTTGAGTTTCGATACTTATTATATCTTAATAAGATTTTCAACCATAAAATAAAATAGTTCTTTAAAATGCTTTAAAAAAAAAAAAAATCTTTAAAAATGTAACCAAAAAAACCCCCAAATATATGCAGATTTGTTCAGCAAAGTACATACTTTTTGATTATCTTTTAATTTATTTTGGTAAAATAATTAAAAATAAAATGAATGGGTATATACGTATTGTCACAACAAAAAAACTATTTTAACTTTGGTATTTTGTTCATTTTCATGTCTTTTTTTATGATCATATGTATTCAATTTCCTCGTTTATATTTATTTATTTATTTTCTCATACACACATGTGACATGTTGTCTGATGCAGCTTCGCCTGCAGCCACTAGAGGGGGGATGTGAGACTCACCTCAGGGGGGAGGTAAAGAGAGAGAGGTGTGGGGGGGAGAGAGAGGTGTGGGGGGGAGAGAGAGAGGTGTGGGGGGGAGAGAGAGAGGACTCGAGTGTTTGCCTCGTCTCAGGTTTTCGGGCCGAGACTCCAAAAAAACGACAAACACCGTCTTGTTTTGAGAGAAAGTGGCCACACAGCCTCCAGTGTTCCCAGGACGGGGTCTCCTCTGGTGAGGGTCTCCACCTCTGCTAATTGACCACAGCAGTGTAATCCGGGCCAGAGGAGACCGGTTCGCCTGGAGTCCCTGGAGGGGGGACTGAGACGAGGGGGTTGAGGGGAGGAAGGTAAAGAAATCCTGCAGGGTTTAAGTCCAGAGGTTCGAACACCTGTCGCTCCAGAGCAACTATTGATGAGCCCGACAAGGTCAGACCCCGGCCCCCCCGACAAGATGGGGTCCTCACTCGGCCTCCGAGGATCTCCGGCACAAAGCCATAGGGGGGTCGGGGGGGAGATAGCCGGACACCTGTCAATCAGGCCGAGGGAAGCAGCGACTTGGCTACTGTAAGACAGTTAAGCTGAGCTCGTGACATTCTCACGGAAACCACGGTAACAAGATAATGATCCTGTGATGTCGACATCAGGAGACGCTTTACACACTCGTCCAGATGAGTCGCACACTGAGGTGTGTGTGTGTGTGAGTGTGTGAGTGTGTGTGTGTGATCATCTCGCCAATTGTTACAAAGACGATCCTTTCCAAACATGGATTATATTTCTGTTGTATTTTTGTCTGAATCTTCTTTACTTTCAACATCATCTGAAGATTTTAGTGAAAATAAATCACTTTTAAAAAACTTTGCTACATAAAAAAATAGTTTTGAAGTTTTGTGAGTTTGAGGGAATTAAAAAAAAGTCAGTTATAAAATGATTAAACACTTTTAATTTGAAAGAGATGTTGTGTTTCTTATTATTATTATTATTAATTTGAGTTTTCTTTGACATAAATTAACAAACATATAAAGGATAATTTAAGTAGGTGTTGTTTTATTGACTGTGTGTCTGTGTGTGTTGGTATGTGTTTACCTGTGTGTGTGTGTGTGTGTGTGTGTGTGTGTGTGTGTGTGTGTGTTCATACTTGTGTGTGTGTCGTTATGTGTGTGTGTGTGTTATGTGTGTCGTTATGTGTTTGTGTGTGTGTTTATATGTGTGTCTTTATGTGTGTGTGTGTTTATGTGTGTGTGTGTGTA
This sequence comes from Callionymus lyra, assembly GCF_982586985.1. Lineage (NCBI taxonomy): Eukaryota > Metazoa > Chordata > Actinopteri > Syngnathiformes > Callionymidae > Callionymus > Callionymus lyra. The sequence continues at coordinate 7,312,839 of NC_141829.1, forward strand.
TGTATGTTTGTGTGTCTTTATGTTTGTGTGTGTATGTATGTTTGTGTGTCTTTATGTTTGTGTGTGTTGTGTATTTGTGTGTGTATGTATGTTTGTGTGTGTTGTGTATTTGTGTGTGTATGTATGTTTGTGTGTGTTGTGTATTTTTGTGTCCATGTATGTTTGTGTGTGTGTCTTTATGTGTGTGTGTTTATGTGTGTGTGTGTGTCTTTATGTGTGTATATTTATGTGTGTAAGTAATTAATATTTGTAGAGCGCTTTTCTAGACCAGGGTCACAATGTGTGTGTGTTTCTTTATGTGTGTGTATATGTGTGTGTATGTATGTGTGTATGTATAAATGTTTGTGTGTGTCAGTCTTTCTGTGTGTGTCTTTTTGTGTGTGCATGTGTGTACATGTGTGTAGGTGAGTTTGCATGTGTGTTTTTTCTTTACGTGTGTTTATATATAAATGTTTGTGTGTAGGTGTGTGTAGATGTGTGTGTGTGTACGCATGTGTGTGTGAGCCCGGGAGGGGGGGGCGAGCACAGGTGTTAGTCTGTCTGACATGGTCCTGGTTGACAATGTGAACACATTGACAACAGGGAGGTCTTGGCTTTGGGTCTAATCTTCTCTGAGGAAACAGCATTAGTTCAGGGAAAAGATGGAACGTCTCATCCCAGCTGTGTCTGACTCCTGACCTCTGTCTGCGGGGGGGTCGGGTCGGGGGTCGCGGGGGGGGGGGGGTCTGTGGCTGGGATGGGATAAGAAGGACGAGCGAGATGATTGAATCTTTTTTTTTTTTCCTTTTTCTTTTGGGTGACATAAGGGGGTTCAGGAGAGAAACTGAAACCCTGGTCCTCCTCCTCCTCCTCCTCGCTGCAGCTGTCCTGGTTCCCTCTCATTTTTCTCTGTCAGATTTCTGACTATAATTAGCAGAAAGACCTCGGTGACTCTCTCCGCACACATGTGAGTGTGCGCCCGCCGAGCCCAGAACTAATGGTCTAAATCCACGGCCCCCCCGGCCGCCCCCCCGACAGAGCGCCGGAGTGACAGGTTCACATGTAGAGTCTTCAGGCTCCGCTTCGTTCTCACCGGCCGTGCAGCCTTAAAGGGCGAAAGCCCTGCAGAGGTCTCCTCCATGGTACCCAGGGGCATCTTTAAGCCCCCCCTCCATCTTTTCCACTGCCCTGCATTCTTCACAGGGCACCCCCCCACCAACCCCCCTACATAACCCCCCCACCCTCCAACCCCACCTGCTGCCCCGGCTGCGTTTAAGGTCCGATTTTATAGAAGCGCTTATGATCAGTAAAGTTCCAAAGAGGAACACGACGGAGGAACATTTCTTCCATGATGTCCACGTGGTTGTGTAACAACGGAGGTCACAGCTGACCCCGGGTCAGACTCCGGCGGGTCGTGTGAGATGTTCGAACCACCTGTTCGTCATTGTTTCCTGCAGACGTGGACCAGAAAACACGAGTAACACCGGACTTGAAAATGTAATAACAATATAAATTATAATTACTAAAGGGGATCGTTTTTGGCTCCGACGTTGCAAAGTTGCCACGTACCACAAGATTAATTAAAGGTGATAAAACACAACCACATCTTCTCTCTTGCATTTGTGTCTCAGTATTGCTAACTGTGTTGATGAGGCTTCGTACTCATTTTCCACTAGATGGCGCTCTCTTCTAATTCAAGGAAACATCATTTTAAACTAAGAGCGCCACCTAGAAAATAACAACACTGTTTCATGAAATGAATCCACCACTAGCTAAAATTATTCCTAAATGTTCCTTTTACGTGCCATACTAGTTTTTTTTTTTCTTCATTCTTTCATTTCTTGTTTTGTTGCTTTTTAATCTATATTTGTGTGAATGCTGGGAAGCATTCACACAATTGAGATCCTGTTTTCTTCTGACCTAAACTTTGTTCCGCTTCTACTCCCACAAATTTTATCGGATTTGAACCGTTCAAACTTTTATCAATTCAGCTCGTTTCTGAAATGCGGGCTATCTTCTATCTTTCTTTTATCTCTTCCACTCTTTCTTTTATTCCTCTTTTTCTACCCCATTTATTTCAATGGGGAAAATCTTCAATATACTGTATGTTTTGACTCCTTCCACTTTGACCTACTACTTCTACTTTTACTTCTACTTCCAATACTGCTTCCACTACTACTTCAACTACTACTTCTACTACTAATACTTCTATTTTTTCAAATAATTCTACTACTACTTTTAATTTTATACTTCTTCTACTTTAACTACTTATTCCACTACTACTTCTACTACTTATGCTACTACTACTATTAATTCTACTAATGATTCTACTACTACTGTTACAGTTCTATTGCTTCTACTTCCACTACTACTAATACTACTACTACTTCTAATTTTACAACTAATTCTATTACTACTTTTAATTTTCTACTTCTTCTACTTTAACTACTTATTCCACTAATACTTCCACTACTACTTCTACTATCTTTGCTACTACTACTATTACTTTTTCTAATAATTCTACTACTACTGTTACTGTTCTACTGCTTCTACTTCATTTACTTCTTCCACAGCACAGCAGGGTCAGCATTCACACTGCATTTTCTTCCGGAAATGCACTCTTTCTAGTATTGTAGATGTTTTGTGGTTTGTATTGAAAATTAAATAATTCTTATTTTTTTAATGTAATAATAACATGCAAATATTAATTATTTTTTGTGTTGCAATTAAACTCCCAGGTTGCTAGATCGAGGCAGTCAATACGTCCCCCTGTGCCAAAGGAACAGTGAAATCTCTCCAGCGACGACTGAGGACGAGAGGATACAGTGACTCCAGCGGCTTTAAAAGCTGATGTTTGGACGTATTTTGCTTTGAAAACAAATGAAAGCAGTTACGACTTCGTCAAGAGTCATGTGGTCTGTAAATACTACAACACCAGAGTAAAGTACTCGACAATACTACACATATATATTCTTGTTACTAGACTCTCACAACACCAGAGTGAAGTACTAGACAATACTACAAATATATCCTTATTACTAAATATCAGTATATATAGGAATATATAGCATTGTTGCCGATGTACTGTGATACATATTGTATCATCAGAAACACAACTCTACTAACTACCTACCTTTCCTGGTGACTTTAACCCTTTCATGCACTAATTCCGATAAACTATTTAAAATTTTCATTTACGACTTTGACCTTAAAACGTGTGTAAAGCAGACACTGCATGAAAGAGATAATCCCTTGATTGTGATTGGTCGCCGTCCAAGCTACTTTTTAATTGCTACTTATAATAATCACATATTAAACATTAGGTCCGAGGGCCACGTCGAGCCAGAAATAGCTTCACATATTGGTCCAAAACATGCATAAATGATAACGACCAAAGGTTCAACGCTTTTACGACGTGACAGTTTAACAACTGGACCAAAAAAGCAACATTACCTTCTATAAAGACCTAGACTAAGTGGCTACTTGGAAAATTAAAAAAAATGCATTGTGGATAAAAGTAATAGTTGTTTAAAAAATGATCATTTTAAAAGTGCAATTTTAAAACATTATTATTATTATTGTGACAATCTTCACAAACAAGACAGAAAAGTCTTTAAATGTTCCAGGTGCTACCTTCCTGTTCCTGCTTCCCTACTTGAAAGGAAACTAGTTTTCAAAGACTTCATTTAAGGATCGGAGAAATGTGAGTTCTTCTACTAGAGCATTACATGAATTGCTCTAGTAGAAGAACTCACATTTCTCCGATCCTTAAATCTCTGGTCACAAAAAGCATTTAAACAATCAAAATAACACTCAATAAAATATATGCTAACAACACAGAGACAAACACAGGAGTCTCAGAAAATCAAGGAAAAGCACAAATAAAAACGTCTTCAGATGTTTCTTGAAGGAGTCAGTAGATCATCAAACACAGAGATGGTTCCAAAGCTTAGGAGCAACAGCCTGGAAGGATTTCTCTCCTCTGGTCCGGAAGTTCAGGAACAATCAGTAGATTCTGATCCACAGACCTCAGAGCCCGAGCTGGGGTCTGGAAAACCGCTCTACAAATATAAATTACTTAATTACTTACTTACTTATTTCTCAAATGCAATAAAGTAAAGTTTCAAATACATAAATAAACAATCGAAAATTTCCACGAATAAATACTCTCAGACAAAGTCTCGGCCACTAAACTCCGCAGCAGTGGTGTGTGTATACGTCGTGAGTAGAAGTGAGGGAGGGTCTGTGCTTTGGGGGCGACAGCTTGAAATCCAAGCGTAACTATTTCTAGTGTAATACCGAAGAGTAAGTCAGCATGCAAAATTAGACAAATGCCGCCCCACATTTCCTGCACCGCAATATTCGGCGAGGAAACACGACACTCATCCCAGAGTAAACCGTGTCGCGAAAGGTATTACCGACTCATTCTTCTCCGAGTTTTTCTCACACTTCATTTGGGCATTACGTTTGTTTACGGAGGATTTCTGCAGTTACGCCGGATTTGAGTGAAGTTTTTTTCTCTCTGAGTACTCCGTCCTGGAAAACCACTTCACACGTTTTTTTTTCTTTTCTCAACAGATGTTGTTGTCACGACGCGTGACTTATCCGGGTTTGATCGACCAAAATTCGATGTTTATCCCGTTTCCCGAAAGAAAATAAAGATACAAGTCAAACGGATTTTTACGACTATCAAGTTCATGTGGGGCGATCTTTACCGTAGCAACGCAAACTTTGGTCGCTAGGTACAACACTAGCAGATGGATGTCCGACTTTCCATACTGACCGTCGGTAGGCGAGAGATGGCATCTGTTTGTGCGCTCACATCTGAGTCCTGTGTGTGTGTGTGTGTGTGAGAGTGTGTGTTGATCTTGATTCATGCTTCTGGCAGCATGAAAAAGTATTAAGTTCAGGGGACAAATAATTAACTGACATCAGCTGCTGAGGTACGTCTGAAGGTTGAAGGTGACAAAAATAGCAGTTTTTTTTTTTTCCTAATAAATTGTGGGTGCGCGAGCGGAGGCCTCCCCGGGATTGACAGAAAAACCCGCCCGGTATTCACTCGGGCCCTGATTAATGTGACAGAGAGGTCTTTCAAGTGCATGTGGAAATAGAACATCAAACGGCAAAACAACATCTCGGGCCAGCTGACCTGCCTCGTGTCACAGAGGAACGACGCGCTCGTCTGCTCGCGATGAAACACGACTGTGGTCGTTTTAGAAAAAACAAATGGTTTTTTTTGTGGAGAAAAAACACTCAAGTTAAAGCAGAAATACAGTAAGATTGAAAATCATTTTCTGGCTCCCCCGGTGTCGGACTGGTGTAAGTGCAATTTCGTGGCTTCTCCGTGGCAATGTTGCCACGTACATAAAGCCAAAAAAGTAAACTTAATCTGCAGCAGCATTTTTAAGGTGCAAAAATGGTTTAAATTGAAGACGATAACTTTTGTGATATTTATAGACGAATAATGATGAAAAAATTATAAAAGAAATTCCATTAAAAACATTTTTAGGTAAATAATAATATTGGGACTAATAGCAGAGATTTCACCAGAGAATAAAATCAATATTGAAGCATGAGCTAAATATACAGTTTGTATATATATATATATATATATACGATTCAATTCATATGACGATTCAAGCACAACAATATGTATTGTGATATATTGTGATAGTGTAGTAACAAGTATATATGTGTTGTATTGTCCAGTACTTGACTCTGGTGTTGTGATAGTGTAGTAACAAGTATATATGTGTAGTATTCTCCAGTACTTGACTCTGGTGTTGTGATAGTGTAGTAACAAGTATATATGTGTAGTATTGTTAAGTACTTGACTCTGGTGTTGTGATACTGTAGTAACAAGTATATATGTGTAGTATTGTTAAGTACTTGACTCTGGTGTTGTGATAGTGTAGTAACAAGTATATATGTGTAGTATTGTTAAGTACTTGACTCTGGTGTTGTGATAGTGTAGTAACAAGTATATATGTGTAGTATTGTTAAGTACTTGACTCTGGTGTTGTAGTATTTACAGACCACATGACTCTTGATAAAGTCGTAACTACTTTCATTTGTTTTCAAACCAAAATATGTCCAAAAATCAGCTTTAAAAGCTGTTGGAGTCACTGTATCCTCTAGTCCTCAGTTACGGCTGGGGTTTTTGCTGGAATTAATTCCTCCTTATAGCTGCAGAAGACGTAAAACGGCTGCCATCTAGTGACTGGAATTTAATTTGCAGTACAAAAATGAACAAACAACATGACTATTTGCAAGTTTATTAAAAAGTTAATTATTTGATTTTAAACATACTTTATTTAACTGTAAAGAATTAAAGAACTCGGCTAATTGTTTCTTAAATGTGATTCGAAGCCAAAACTAAAATAAAAAATACATTTTGTTGTTCATACATGTTTACTTGTTGACCCTGCTTCGCTCAACAGTGTTTTAAACACTCGAGTCATAAAATTAACACCTTTTTGAAACGTCCGGTGATTCAAGAGACCTCGGTTCCCGACAGGAGACTTTCAGAGAAGCCCGGGTCACGGCCTCGCAACAAAGCCGATAAGATGGTGACTTTGATTGACCCGTCAGTTGCACCTTTCTTAGTAGCCCCTCGTGAACGAGGTTGGACTCCCCGGAAAAAACAGGACGAGGTCTCGATGACCCCATTCCTTATAGGCTTAGTTATGGTGAGCAATACTTGCTTGTTATTTATGAGACACGCGACTGTGTGCGACAGAATAGTGTCGAACATTTTCAAGACTGTTTTGAGTATTAAAAATTATCTTTAAGGTCTTTTCCAAAAATATTCGAGAGTTAGCATTAGCCACCTCTAGCAACAACACAGTTAAGAAGTCAATACATGAACATGGGGTTAAAACGCTAGTATTTTTGGAAGGTAAAATACCACACTCTACGAGTTTAACCATAGGTGACTCTTGAGTCTAGACTCACCCAGCGCTAGCATGCTAACTTCTGTTGCTAATTCTGTTTCATGAACCTCAAAATATTCTTTTTTATATTAATATTTTTTTTGTAGAGGTCCTGCTGATGACTGAGGACGAGAGGATACAGTGACTCCAGCAGCTTTCAAAGCTGGTGTTTGGACATATTTTGGTTTGAAAACAAATGAAAGTAGTTACGACTTCACTACTACTTCACAAGTAAATCATATGTATTTGCTATCATGGTTATTTTATGGTTGATAGTTCAACAAAGTGTGTGCAAAATAAAACAATTATTTTATTTTCATTTACAATCAAAATGCAAATATTTACGCTGTGTTTATTATTGTGTTGCAATTAAACTTCTGACCGCTAGATGGCGGCTGTCATTACGTCCTCCGCATATAAATTAACGTTTAAATCCCGCAAGATCCTGGCGGTGACTGAGGATGAGAAGATACAGTGACTAAAGCTGACATATTTTGGTTTGAAAACAAATGAAAGCAGTTAAGACTTCGTCAAGAGTCATGTGGTCTGTAAATACTACAACAGCAGAGTCAAGTACTTGACAATACTAACAAATAGTATTGCAATATACTGGAATATATCTTTTTGTTGGTTCTGTATAATCAGATTCTTGACAATACAAACACACACACAACCCTAGTATAGAGCTTTTTACGAAATTTAAAGTTGCAATATTTGTCTCTAAAACTAAAATAAATGTAAAGATTCAACTCAAAGTAAAATTAAATACTGCACAGTATTACCTTTATTCACTCATTTTGATGGTAAACTATGTAAACTATCAACAGTTCAACAACATAATCCAAAAATGATTTGCATAGTTCACAAAACAATTCAGAAGAGAGACTGATATTTGATTTTAACTGGTCCTTTAAGGACTTTTATCGACTGTACTCCAACATCCCAGTTTACCAAAGAAAACAAAACTAATCTTCTATTAGAAGCGTCTTTAATGCACTTGTATTATGACATATGTCCCAACTGGTACATGTTCTGAAAAGTACTACAGAGATACTCTTTATTTCATAAACAACGCACAACACCACCCCTGCATGTATTTACTCTGAGATATATTTCACGTCTAAGGATCACCAAGACGCCATTAATCCACGAACAGAGTCAATCCGAAGCTACTCTTATTCAACCTGGAATTTCAACTTGACTTACAGTTTCGCCAGAGTTTGTCCTGGACGTCAACTCTCTATCTTTATCCGCGAGCAGGTGCAACCTCACTCACGGTCGCGGCGCTCTGGAAATGCATCTCTATAAATCAATTTAGATATAATTACAGACAGCGGTGTGTTCTCCCGCCAGAGCGCAGCTTAAAATGGTCTCTTCTGAAATGATTAGCATCGCGAGGCTATTTTCATTGACGGCGCTCGAATCATCGTCTACTTCGGTCGCTTCTCTTTCATCGACTTTCAATCTCTTACAACGTGTCGGGATTAGAACCGCGAGTGGAGGCGAAGAGAGAAGATAGTTGTTGGGAAAAAAAACATATTTAAATAAATAATTGTAAAGTAACATTTTAACACATTGCATTACAGTATTTATTTAAGAAGGTCAAAACTTTATTAAAGCTATTTCTTTCTATAGCAATACATTTGCAATGTGTTAAAAATGTGTTTGTATTTACATTTTCAATGATAAATAAATACTATATTGAGTGAGTCAGAAGAAAAATCTATTAAACTTCTTACAAATACATGGCAATAATCACACTTGTTATACAATATATTAGTTTTAAATGTTTATTTCACATTTTTATGATAAATAAATATTAGAAAAATAGTTAATTTGGTAAATGTGACTCAGTATTATTGAATCATATATACTTATTCATTTATTTGTCGTAAAAAAAGGAAATATAAACCTTTTTTTTTACAAATTGCATTAAAATAAGGTTATTTTTTGCTATTTATGTATTTTTTAAGGGTGTTAATAAAGTTTTGTTTCTACTAATAGAGATGCACCTGTATTTTCACTTGGTAAACTCACTCAATATATTATTAATTGATTTACCATTAAAACATAAAATGTGTATATATATATATATACATTTGTATCTTTGTCCCTGTTGTTGAATTTGTAAAGGTGTCAATAAAGTGTGAATATACATTTTTTTTAAATGTATTCATTAAAGAAATGTAATTATAAACATTTTTTTCATTTTTTAACAAATTGCATAAAAAAAGTACATTCTTTGCTATTGATGTATTTTTTAAGGTTATTAATAAAGTTTGTATTAATAGAGACACACCTGTGTATTAATTTGGTCAATGTGACTCATTAAAATATGTATTGATTTATCATTAAAACATAAAATGCATATTTATATACACATTGCATTAAGTATCTTTAGTGCTGTTGGTTTATTTGAAATAGTTGTAATAATGTTTTGTTTTCTATTAATGGAGTTGCATAAGTATATTTATTTGCTCAGTATATCCATTATTCATAATAAAGATGTGTTTTTTTCATATATATATATACTGTATATATAACATATGACATTAAAGTGCATATCTTTACTTCTATTTATATATATGTCAGCAGTGATGGATTTATGTTTCCTTATCTGTCAAAGCGTCTCGACATCCCGGCCGGCGTCGACGGACGGCCGTCGTGTGACACGAGGAATCAGGGAAAGTGCTGATTAATCTAAAGCCTGCTAATTGGCGTCCACGTCAAATAAATGTAACGACCTGATGACACCCAGTATGAGGCGTGTAAACGATCGCGGCTTCGCCTCCCGACACCAGAGCGGCGTGTGAGTGCAGGTGCCGGCGTCTAGCGTTTCATTACGGTGCGATCCGAGCGGACGACAGATGATCCCGAGGAGCCCAATGTGACAAGATTCTGTTAATTTTGACATGAAGCTGAGCCTCCATGAAGATCTGATGAAGTGATGAGCGGCGCGAGCGGCTATTCGTGTCCACCGAGCTTTTTATAGACGCGCATGTGTTCGTGTTTGTTTCACTGACTAAGATACAGTATTGAATCTATTCAACCTTTAATATTAATGTAAATGAAAACAGTTCAAACATTTTTTCCCAACTTGAAAACTTGACCTGAAATTATCCCACGATGCTTTGCCGCCCAGCAGACCAATCACAGCCGTCGATCACTTTTGACATAGAAAAACGGTATCATAGCTACCAATCGGCTGTAACCATTTGGATCATGTGATGTGTAGAATGGCATCATGGGAGTTGACTGTTTGGTTGCACCATAAGCAAAGGTGAGTTAGTAGAACGAAGTACCGTGTGCAAAACAAAACAGCGAAAAACGGCGAGACCATGGAAGGTGAACCACGATATGGCGAGGGTTTAATAAACACTAGACTATAACAATTAATACTTTCATCGTTTTGTTTTGTTGATGATGATCTAAATTTTGTTTCACTCAATTTCTCTTGGTTGTTGCATCGGAGAACCAGACATTGATTCAAAATGGATGTTGTATTTGTACTATAGCACCATGAGCTTTACAAATGATTTTATAACCTTTTTAGTTTTTCGCAAAAAAATCTTCACCACCTTTACAATAATCAAAAACGTTGTTTGTTGCAATGCATTATGGGACAAACAGATTTGGTATGTTTGATAATATCATAAAAAAAATTGTGGATCTTGTGTAGACTTGGCTCAAATTTTGGTTCTGGGGCCATCACCAACTTTCCTCGCCTGCAGTTCATACAAAACTCTGCAGCAAAAATTCTGAGCCGCTCTAGTAGAAGAACTCACATTTCTCCGATCCTTAAAACTCTTCACTGGCTGCCAGTTTCTTTCAGGATCAACTTTAAAATTCTGGTTCTTACTTTCAGATCTATTCATGGTCAGACCTTCCATCAGTGATCTGATCCAGACTTACACTCCAGCTCGGGCTCTGAGGTCTGTGGATCAGAATCTACTGATGGTTCCTGAACATGGTTCAGGACCAGAGGAGAGAAATCCTTCCAGACTGTTGCTCATATAAATTCATGATGATAATTAAAATCTTAAACAGTGAAGTCATGATAATAAATAATAATAACTCAGTGTTTCATGATAATAACTGAGGGTTTTCATGATAATAACTTGGGGTCTCATGGTAATAACTGGGGGTCTCGAGCCACCTGAGGCTGAGAGCGGAACATGCGCAGATGTCGGTGTAACTCTAGATCTGAATCCCTGCCATTGCTGAAGTGATTAAAGCAGATCTAAGCCAACAGAGTGAAACGAAGCCTGGAGGAATGTTCCACTTGACAGTCCAGGGCATACCAAGTGAGACGGAGAAGGGTCTTCCAGGCAGCGGGGGCTTCCATTTCACCGGATCTCGGGCTCATAAGAAAAGACCATGACATTGGCCTGCTGATGTGTGAGCTTGTTTCGCAATATTAAGTGAACTTAATGGACAACAAACAAAGTCCACTATTCAGACCGCGGTGACCAGGACCAGATGGAGCAAGAATACGTTTCTAAAATAGATGCAGCACAGAATAGATTGTTCGCCGAGGTTAATGATTTTAAACTACACTCAGTCTTGATCAGATCAAGATCACAAAGAAATTTAAGTTTATAAAACTCTCAAATAAACACATTTAATCGTTTAAAATTAATTGGTTCTTAATTATAACAAATCCAAAGAAATCTTTGGTCAGTAAATAAGTAAGTAAGTAAGTAAGTAATATTTGTAGAGCGCTTTTCCAGACCAGGGTCACAAAGTGCTTAAACAATCAAAACAATACCCAATGAAATATATACTTAAAAGATCAAGACACATAAGACAAACACAAGAGTCTCAGAAAATCAAGGAAAAGCACAAATAAAAGTGTCTTCAGATGTTTCTTTTCTTCAGAATTTTAAAATTATCCTGAAGGAAACTGGCAGCCAGTGAAGAGTTTTAAGGATCTGAGAAATGTGAGTTCTTCTACTAGAGCGGCTCAGAATTCTGGCTGCAGAGTTTTGTATGAACTGCAGGCGAGACAGTTTCGTCTTGTTTAGACACAAAAGAAACTGTTGTATTAAAATGACAGCTTGTGGAGAAGTGTAGCAACATTCTCGTTAATAAAAAAAACAACAATCAAAAACAAGATCTATAACGTCCAAGACAACTATTTCAAAAATTGCATGCATTATTTGTCAAAGTGCGGGTCACACAGGTGTCTTCGACCTTTGGCCCTCGTTCAACACACACTTGCTTCAGTCGTCTGCCACACACAGACAAACCCGTGTTGCCATCATTGACTCCGTTGATACGTATCACAATAGAGGGTCAACGATACAATATATTATGATACAGTTGCAACAACTATATATATGTGTAGTATAGTCCAGTACTTGACTCTGGTGTTGTAGTATTTACAGACCACATGACTTTTGACGAAGTCGTAACTGTTTTCATTTGTTTTCAAACCAAAATATGTCCAAACATCAGCTTTAAAAGCTGCTGGAGTCACTGTATCCTCTTGTCCTCAGTCATCACCAGGATTTCATTAAATTTCACTGTTCTTTTGGCGGCGGAGGACTAGCGACTGCTGCCATCTAGAAGCTGGAAGTTTAAATGCAACACAAAAATGAACAAACTAAATCAGTTAATAATTGTAGATTAATTAGGAATAAAGCATCTGGTTATTTTGTTTTATATACAATTTATTTAAATATAACTACAATAAAAATTAAATATGGTTTAAAAGCCCCCAAAATAAACAAATAAACGTACTTAAACTAATTATGTAATATAATAATAATAATATAATATATGTATAATAATATAATATATGTATATATATAACTATGTTTATATATATATATGTCTATATATAGTATATTTGTATTCATTACCTTGCTGTTGAACATTGATACGGTTTTATATATATCGCGATATTTTCTTTAAAAATTTATGAGGCATAAAATGAGCCAAAAATTGCAAAAATGTACAGCGAAACCACTCAAAATATAAAACAACAAAAAATATACCAAACGTTGATGTGAAGCTAATCTTTATACTACAATTGAACAGGTTTTGAGGGATCTTTTCGGCGCTAAAAAACAACACGTTTGTTGTAATGAATACATCTCTGGTCTGGACGGATAATTAGCGAAGAAGACATCACACTCCGACAGCGGATCCTTCGGCGAAGGAACATTCAGGTGTTAAAACGAGGAACTGATTTATTAAGTACTAATTGTGGGTGCGGATGACTCGCCGTCGGACGGGGCTGAGGTTACTGACGGACTCTGCTGAGTGCTAACTTTTGTCGGCTGGCAGATTCATGGCACCCCCCCCCCCCCCCCCCCCCCGGACCTCCTGCCGGGCAAGGAATATTTTCCAAAAGCTGCAAAGTTGTTGCCACCACTCAAAAAATTGCCACTTGTGTCCTGGAGGAGAAGTGTTGGTGTTGTTGTCCACCTCCCATGATTGATGGTCAGCGGGAACAACAGAGGCGAGAGAGAGAGAGAGAGAGAGAGGTGGAGAGGGGGATGGAAGAGACGAAAATATCCTTGGCTTGGGCGGTGTGTGTGTATGTGTGTGTGTGTGTGTGTGTGTGTGAGTGTGTGTGTGTCGCCATGTTTTCCTGACAGTCCATCGACGTTACCTTCGCCGCCGACGGCAGTAGGATGCAACGCGGCCTCGTCTGCTTCGGTCTATTTGTGGAGCTGAAATTCAACTTCGGACACAAACTGTCATCTGATGATGGATCAGTGAGAGATCAGGTGTAGAGCCGAGGAGTTCATGTTGCAGCACAGAGGGCGAAACTGACTGATTATTATCCGCGATATGGGTTCGACCCCCTGCTTCCCCTGATCCCTGGACATCACGTGTTGTACTCATGTTTTATTACATTTTTAGCAAGTATTTATTCGTCGAAATTGAACCTTAATCGTCTCAATTATTTAGGACCATTTTTAACCATCTTCAAACTCTTCTGTTTGACACATAAACTATTACAAACACAGTTAAAACTCCTATAAGATCTATTAAATAAAAACAGTTTTCTTTTTTCAAATATATATTCTTTATATATATTTATATATCTTTATATTTCTAAATAAAATGTCCTTTTAGAAAGTTTTACTCTACTCTTACTCTACATTTTCATTTTTCCACAAATATTTGAAAAATATCAAGTTCTGTGTGGAGGAATTAAAAATGACGCATAAACAATCAACAACTGATTCAAAAAGTAAAGTAAATATAAATTAAATGGCTAATATTTGATCAGTTTCGTACCTTTTTTTACCACTAGATTCTTCTCTAGAAAAATTTGATGTTTCAAATCGAAAACAGTGATATATCAGGAATTTCTATATTTTTATATTTATGTTATTGTGTTGCTTTTCAACGGCACTGTATTGATTCTTTTGGCTTTAAAATCATATTCAATTTTTACTATGTTTGTTATGGTTTAAAGTTCAATAAAGTGTGTTGAAAATAAAATAGTTGGATTTTTGTTATGATTAACATGCAAATTTCCAAGACGTTTGTTCCTTTTTGTGTTGCAATTAAAGTTCTGGTCGCTAGATGGCAGCAGTCATTATGTCCTCTGTAGCCTAGGAATCTAGGAAGATTGAAATCCCACGAGATCCCAGCGATGACTGAGGACGAGAGGATACAGTGACTCCAGCAGCTTTTAAAGCTGATGTTTGGACATATTTTGGTTTGAAAACAAATGAAAGCATTTACGACTTCGTCAAGAGTCATGTGGTCTGTAAATACTACAACACCAGAGTCTAGTACTCCACAATACTACACATATATACTTGTTATTACAGTATCACAACCCCAGAGTCAAGTACTCGACAATACTACAACTATATCCTTGATACTACAGTATCACTATATATTGTATCGTTGACCCTGTATCCAACACTGTATCATATATACGTATCGCCACATTCTTGCCAATCTAGAGAGCTATGACTGAGGACGAGAAGATACAGTTGACTAAGGACGAGAGGATACAGTGACTCCAGCTGCTTTTAAAGCTGATGTTTAAACATATTTAGGTTTGAAAACAAATTAAAGCAGTTACGACTTCGTGAAGAGTCATGTGGTCTTTAAATTCTGCAACAACAGAGTCAAGTACTAGCACAATACTACATATATACTACAGTATCACAGTATCACAATGACGTTGAGCTGACATACATCCACCGTTAAATATTGACAACCATTACAAGGACATAAAGACACACAGAGAAACTTATTTTCAAAAAATAATTCACACATTTTGGACGAGTCCCAACTGAAAAAGCCCCGTCTTGGTCTGATGTGAACTTCTCTACTGAATAATCCCCAACATCTGACCTTGTCCTTCTTCTTCTCTCTCGCACGACTATTGGATTCAGCGCCTGTTGTTCACGTCAGAAATTGGGTTGAGTGATTGCGTTCATTGCCATAGAAATTTTTTTACAAACATACTTGACAATAATGTGATTTCTTTTCAGATCAGATGTGAGTTCATTTCGTTGCGCACATGTGTACGTTTGTCTTCTCCAGCTGGAGCATCTGGTGCCGGGAAGAGCTAATAAATTCCCGGGATAAGGAGAAGGGGAAGTGTCACGTAACCGGGTGTCACTTTTTTAAGACATGAAGTAAAACTGCTCTGCTTGATTTTGAAATATAGTCCCGTTTTACGGGTTTTTGTTAAATTAAATCTTCATTGAAATAAGCCTTCAATGAGTTTTACTTTTGACATCAGACTTTATAATCATCCAAGAATTCTTTGATTACATTTACTTGTTTATTTACTATTGTTTGGTTAAAATACTCAATTAAGTTTTAGTTAGCTATAGTTATTATTATAGTTATTTATACATCTGTTACATGAAATCTCCCTCTGGATATATCGTTAAAGTATTTCAAAGATCGGACGTGGGCGTTGATTTTTAGCGGTGGCCAGCCGGCCTGCTTTCCATTACGTGTAATGGAGCCCGATTGTGAGCATCTTTTTTAATGACGTCCCATGAGAGCTTAATTGTGATGCAAAACTTTCAAGCGGAAAAATGTGTTTTGACCTCCGACCCTAAATGTTTGTCTTGCAAAAATTGTGTTTTTGGGGTTAAATTCAGTTTAATTTAAAGTCCTGAATCAAAAACATCATTTTTTTAAGATAATTTACAGTTTAAAGTTGAATAACGTGTGTTTAAAAAAAATATATATATATATATAATTACAATGCTAATTTTCATGCCGTTTGTTCATTTTTGTGTTGCAATTAAACTTCTCATCGCTAGATGGCAGCAGTCATTATGTCCTCCACAGCCTAGGAATCTAGGAAGATTGAAATCCCACGAGATCTCGGCGATGACTGAGGACGAGAGGTTACAGTGATGACTGAGGTCGAGTGGATACAATGATGACTGAGGACGAGAGGATACAGTGATGACTGAGGATGAGAGGATACAGTGACTCCAGCAGCTTTTAAAGCTGATGTTTGGACATATTTTGGTTTGAAAACAAATGAAAGCAGTTACGACTTCATCAAGAGTCATGTGGTCTGTAAATACTACAACACCAGAGTCAAGTACTGGACAATACTACACGTATATACTTGTTACTACACTATCACAGTATCACAATTACGTTGAGCTGAAATACATTCACCGTTAAATATAGACAAGTTTAATTCAGTGGGACTGAAAAGCCACTGAAAATAGAGTCTTCTTATATATTTTAGAAAATATATTCATGTGATTAATTAAAATTAAAGTTAAGGCTTTTCTAATATGTACAAAAAGTAAAATATAATGTTATTGAAAAAGCCAAAAAGGTTTCCAAAGGTTCAGCTCCAAGAGCGCTGAAGGGGGCGGGGCTTGAAATGGATCCTTTATGCTGAAAGTAAGAGGTAAACAAACAAACAATTTTGCCAAATGTCATCGTTTCCCCGCTGGGCGTTTGTCGGCTCGGGGTCAAAGGGGTAGACGGGGGAAAAACAGGAGTGGAAACGTCATAAATCAAAAGGATTTTAGAATCTGATGACAAACCTAATTCCTGTCTGAAAACAGCAGAGCCCCCCTGACCGCCCCCCCGCCCCCCCGCACCCCCTCGACTGTCATCGAAGCCGGCCTATAAACATCACAGCTGTCACCCAAACTCGCCCGGACCGCGAAGGACATGCCATCGCTCCCTCTCACATGCTCTCACATGTGGGCCAATTCGGGACCCGGAGGGGGGGCCGGCGAATTCCACTTTGCATTTTGTCACATCAGGCCCCGGGCCCTGGGACGGGTGGGTGGGTGGGGGGGGTCAGGAGCCCGGACCCCTGACTGTGAACCGCCGGCGGAGAACCATCCACCAGTCCGTGGACGGACCATCTGTTGAAGGACACCCTCGCCGCCCCCCCCGACAAAATCACTTTATCCCGCGATCAGTTCAGAACCAGCGAAGCCTTATAAAGGGAAGCGATGGGGGACGAGGGTGGTGAGTGGGAGAGACGGGGAGCGCTCAGTGCTAAATGTTGTCACTGCGAAAGGTGAGTAGAGGAGCTTTAGAAGCCATTTTCCACTCAACAAACGCTTCTCTCGCCCACCAACCACCCCCCCCCACACACACACACACACACCCTTCCTCGCTCACAACTGCTGAAGTAACCAGATCCCTGTGAGCGTGTCCGAGGGGTAACCTACACAAGTAAAGCCGGCCACTCACTCAGAGGAGATAAAAAAAAAAGAAATATTCAATTACACGGAGACATTAAAGGCATGTAAGCAGCGGCGGCTCCTCTTTCCCAAAACTGTTGCATCGACTTTCAACGGACAAGAAGACGAGACGTCGCTTCTTTTTCTTTTACGGCCTCCGGGAACGTTCGTAAAAATCGTCCGAGATCCTTCGGCCGTGGTTCGAGGGAGACTTTACTGCCAAGTGTGGATTAGTTTTGTCTTTCATGAAGTTGGAAAAAATACACACAGTTGGATGCTATGAAAAAACAACACTCGTGTAAACTACGATATTAGTTCTTGATTTTTAAAGCTTATCTACTGCGTGAACACAAACTGGATTTTTATTTTGTATATTTGATTCCACTTGTTAGAAAATATTGATGTATCGCTTTGTGTTCCTTTTTGACAATACTTTATAGAACTGTATCCATTCTCTATTTAAATAAATCGTATTGTATGTGTTACCATGGTTATTTTATGGTTGATAGTTCAACAAAGTATCTATAGTACTTGACAGAGTACTTGACTCTGGTGTTGTAGTATTTACAGACCACATGACTCTTGATGAAGTCGTAACTGCTTTCATTTGTTTTCAAACCCAAAATGTGTCCGAACATCAGCTTTAAAAGCTGCTGGAATCACTGTATCCTCTCGTCCTCAGTTATCACTTGGAACTCACTTGATTTGACTGTTCATTTAGCAGCAGGGAACTTAAAGACTGCTGCCTTCTAGTAGGCAGATGTGAACATTGCAACACAAAAATGCGTAAAACAAACAAGGTAAATATTTGCAAGTTAATCGTTCATTTAAAAAATAAACATAATGTATTAATAACCATAAAGAACTATTATTTAAAAACGATTTAAAAGCCAAATAATAATAATTGTTTATATATCTATATATATTTGTCAAGAATCTGGCGAAACAATATCACAATACAGGGTCAACGATAAAATATAAAGTGATACTGTAGGAACAAGGATATTTTTGTAGTATTTAGGAGTACTGGACTCTGGTGTTACCATAGTTATTTTATGGTTGATAGTTCAACAAAGTGTATATAATAATAATTATAATAAAACAATTCCATTCTATTTTATTTACAATCAAAATGAAAATATTTACCCTGTGTTCATTTTGTGTTGCATTTAAACTTCCGACCGCTTGCGGTTGTCATCAGCTAAATGAACGTTAAATCCCGCGAGATCCTGAGCGTGGACTGAGGACGAGAGGATACATTCGAATACAAATATTCCATGCATTCGATCCTTTTATTCAAACAAACTTCCAGCCACTGGATGACGGCAGTCATTACGTCGTCTGCAACTTAAGTTATAATGAGATCCCGGCGGCCACTGAGGACGAGAGGATACAGTGGATTCCAGCAGCTTTTAAAGTAGTTTTTGAAATATTTTGGTTTGAAAACAAATGAAAGCAGTAACGACTTTGTCAAGAGTCATGTGGTCTGTAAATACTACAACACCAGAGTCAAGTACTGGACAAAACTACACATATATACTTGTTACTACACTATCACAACACCAGAGTCAAGTACTGGACAATACTACACATATATACTTGCTACTACACTATCACAACACCAGAGTCAAGTACTGGACAATACTACACATATATACTTGTTACTACACTATCACAACACCAGAGTCAAGTACTGGACAATACTACACATATATACTTGTTACTACACTATCACAACACCAGAGTCAAGTACTGGACAATACTACACATATATACTTGTTACTACACTATCACAACACCAGAGTCAAGTACTGGACAATACTACACATATATACTTGCTACTACACTATCACAACACCAGAGTCAAGTACTGGACAATACTACACATATATACTTGTTACTACACTATCACAACACCAGAGTCAAGTACTGGACAATACTACACATATATACTTGCTACTACACTATCACAACACCAGAGTCAAGTACTGGACAATACTACACATATATACTTGTTACTACACTATCACAACACCAGAGTCAAGTACTGGACAATACTACACATATATACTTGCTACTACACTATCACAACACCAGAGTCAAGTACTGGGCAAAACTACACATGTATCCTGTTACTACAGTGTCACTATATATCGTATCGTTGCCCTTGTATTGTGATTCTTAACAATATGTAGCCCTATTTCCCACCATTGGTCCTGACTATAAGGAACAACTTCCTTTTCCACAACCACGAAAAATTCCATGTATGTGGCGAATAAAACTGCTCTTGAATCTAGAATCTCTTCCCTGAAGTTTGTGAGATGTCAGTTAACGCAAATTGATTCCCTACTTGCTAAATTAAAAAAAAGGAAAAAAAAACACTTAAATAACTTAGAAAACTTTACCAAAAAACAATCCCTGTTTTTGTACTACATCCAAAACACTCTTACAGTATAAATTTTTGTCATGTCAAAGAGTCATGTCCATGTTTTTCACCGCATTGTGCAGAAATGTACCTGCACAATCAACACACCAGTAAAAACCTAAAAGTACCTAAATTACTTTAAATGTGCGTTTTACAGATTCTGAATCAACTTCATGATCAATGTTGGACTGATCGTATGTTTCCAGAAGCACATGCTGAACAAAAAACATCTATTGCATGTATTATGAATTCAAGGTTTCCCCCGATGGACGTTGAATGTACTGCCAAGAGTGAAACTGAATCACTAAGATCAATATGCATAAACTCCTTATACAGAAGAAACATGACTTTTTTCAGAAGCACAAATATAACTTGAATTCTGAATGTTACAAACTATATAATCAAACTGGTTGGATTCCAATCTTCACTACTTTCTCGTGTCTAATACGAGTACTGTATCATAAATCCTCATCTGCTGTTTCACCAAACCTCAAAAACCCATCGCTATCCAGGACCATTATCACACTCTCGAGCTCAGATACGGTAACAATTACGGACATTAGGTTCCAAATTGGACCCTAACCCGCTTCACAATACTCCCTAATCCCTAATTCCCACAATACTTGGGGTACCAGGATTACCACAAAAATGTTCTACCAGTTAACAGTAATTCAGACCAGAAGAGTACACTCAAGTTTTTTATTCATTCATTTATTTTCTACCGCTTTATCCCTTTATGGGGGTCACAGGGGGAGACTGGAGTCTATCCCAGTTTCATTGGGCGAGAGGCAGGGGACACCCTGGACAGGACGGCAAAGACAGACAACCATTCACACACATATCTACGGAAAATTTTCCTCAAGTTCTCAATGAACCTCTGTGTGTTTTTGGACTGTGGGAGGAAACCGGAGTGCCCGGAGTAAAACCACGCAACACGGGGAGAACATATGAACTCCACACAGGAAGGTCACAAGATGGCTTGGCCTGGAAGCGAACCAGCAACCTTCTGCGCCACCATCGATATTTTCTTTTTTAACTTGACGCGATTGCCTCGTCATTTTTTAGCATTTGAAAAAAACAGGCGGGAGAAGAACTCACTTGCACAACAGTAGGAGAAAAGACAGAAATCGGCTCCTTCTCTACCTTCAAAAGGTTTGTGGATCCAGATGGTAATCCAGTAAACTACCTAGATTCCAACACGTAGTTTAGCAAATAGACAGACGAACGCTGTCGCTGGCGTGACCTCCTTGGCAGAGGTGACAAGTGTTCTCATAGTCAAAGCGTTTTAAAGTGCGACACGTGCTTCAACAAATCGTTTTCATCGAGCGAACCGTCTCGTCTGTCGTTCTGTCAAATCTCTCTGTAAACAATCCTAAAGTGCCGGCGCTGAGAGAGAAGCTCCGTCCCCCGCCATTGTCATGTCCTGGACGGCGATCACAGTAATGGTCTCGTAATTGACGTTTAAGTGGATTACCCAGCAGGCCCCTGAACCGCAGATGTACGGTCCAAACACAACCTGCTGCCCGGGTCTGAGCTCTCAATCTGGTCCACAGATATGTCTGCTCGCAGCATGCGCCGCGGTTATTGCTCATTACTCGGCTTCTCTTTGACTGGCTCGGGGTGGAACAGGCAATAAGCAAACACCTGCGCCCATAAAACCTCTTTTTCGGTGACTGCTGTCGCCATGGCAACGCCGTTGCTTAATCTCTGTTTATGGCGTATATTACGTGCCAGTTGAAAAGGTTCCAGTTATATATAAAAGTAAGTGAGTTAATCGTGTTTATAACTCATTATTATTTTTATCTGAGTATCGGTACCTGAGTTTTTAAACAGAATACAGATGAAAACACGAAGATAGTAATTATTAAAAAGAGAAAAACATAACTTTTCTATTTTTAATTGACTGAACATTTTTTGAGATTAAAATACACTCTTATGGCTCGGCTGTGTCTTGGCAGGAATCTGGTGATACCATAAGAATCATAATAAAAGAGCAACAATGCATATTTAGCATTATATGGTGATACTGTAGTTCAAGTATATTTTTGTAGTATTGTCCAGTACTTGACTCTGTTGTTGTAGTATTTACAGACCACATGACTCTTGACAAAGTCGTAACTGCTTTCATTTTTTTCAAACCAAAATATGTCCAAACATCAGCTTAAAAAGCTGCTGGAGTCGACTGTATCCTCCCGTCCTCAGTCATCGCTTGGATCTCACTGGATTTTAGTGTTCCTTTAGCAGCGGGGGACTTAAATATTGTTGCCATCTAGTTGGCGGAAGTGAAATTGCAACACAAAAATGCGTAAGACAAACGTTGTAAATATTTGCTAGTTAATCGTTAATTTAAAAAATACACATAATGTATTGAAATAATAACCATAAAAAAATATATATTTAAAAACGATTGAAAAGCCAAATAATAATTATTATTTATATCTATATATGTCAAGAATCTGGCGATACAATATCACAATACAAGGTCAACGATAAAACATATAATGATACTGTAGTAACAAGGATATATGTGTAGTATTGTCCAGTACTTGACTCTGGTGTTGTAGTATTTACAGACCACATGACTCTTGACGAAGTCGTAACTGCTTTCATTTTTTTTTCAAACCAAAATATGTCCAAACATCAGCTTTAAAAACTGCTGGACTCACTGTATCCTCTCATCCTCAGTCTTAAAAAAGAAAATGATATAGAAAAATAACTACAGAAAAATTATATAGTTGTATATATTTATATCGATACACCCCCTACATATGACAAAATAATAAGTAAAATATCTACTTTAATACTTGATAACTATATTTTTGGACAAAACAGTTTTTGTTTTTTATGAAAGAAAAGTATTAAGTTAACCTTCCAGGATTAAAGAATAACAACGGCTCTCTCTGACGACCATTTAAACACACAGAATCTGTAGGCGAAGACACATGCTGGCTTTATTTTAAGCCGGCGCCACATTCGACAAATAACTTTAATTACATCCTGGAAATTGAGACTTTATTTTGAAAAGCCGCTCAGCGAGTCGTTACTATCCAAAGCAATTCATAAACCTCCTTTATGTGATCCAAATGTCACCGAACCATCCTCAACGAAAGTCTTCTGTACACTCCGTCTTTACCCGGCGTTGTAAATTTAACTTGACATTCCGGCCTGCAGCAGGTGTGAGGGATTAGAGCGGGAGGCGGGGGGTCTTGGGTTCACACACATCATGTGTGCCAAAAGCCATCTGACATTATAGACTCTACATGTGCACATTGGAGGAGGTTTTTATTAAGATATAAGCAACTGGTGCTCCCTGTAACACGGTGTTTACTCGGCTGAGGCTGGGAATAATGGAGCCGCACACACTCGTCTACTCTGAAGGTGATTCGTTGATACATTCGATGCTTCGGTCGGAGACTTGAACACAGTTTCGTTTCAAGACAGAAATAAAACATTGCACAACAGGAAGCCAAACTGTCGGGCCTCGTTCAAAATAAAAGTTAAATACCTGACTCATAGTTTACCTGGAGAACTTCCTTCACGATCAACTTCTCAACCTCTTCATGGAATAGTTTGTGTAAAATCCTTTTTTTCCAACCTTTTCCGGTGAAATAAGGTCGATTTTCTTTTTCTCCATTTTTTGAAAGATTAGAAAATCATTTTCTAATCTTGAGGAATATTTTTTGTGTTCGAATGGTGAGCTTTGGTTTGCAGCATTTTTTCCCATTTTAAGAAGCATTGATTTGTGGCCATTTTCTATCATTTTCAAATGAAAAAAAGGTAATTTTTTTTTTTTTTTTACTTCACCTAAAATAAGGTCGATTTTATTTTTATCTTTTTGAAACATTAGAAAATCACATTCTCAAAACCTGGGAATAATTTGAATGTGTTCAAATGGTGAGCTTTGGTTTTGCAGATTTTTTGTTCCCCATTTTGTGTTGATTTGTGGCCTTTTTTCTCCTTATAAAAATATAAATCATTAGGTATGTTTTTATCCATTGTTTTTTGTCATTATGTTTTGACATTTCAGTCAAATAAAGCAGAAAAACACTTTAACGTTAACATAATTCATATAGAGTTTGTTTCACCCACTTTCACTGGTTTACAGTTTTTTTTTTTTTAGAAAACTTGACATGAAACGAGCATTTTAAGGTGTCAAGAGTCTAAAGTTACTTCAGAGGAAACAGGTGTATATTTTAAAAAAAACACATATTTAAGACAGTAACAGTCAATAGATTTTATAGATACATTTTCATTTATTATTGAGTCAGTTTTTAATTTATTTTCATTATTATTGTTTTTCTGTGCAGCCAGAGGGGACCAGTTAACTGATAATCTTTCATATTTAATTAATATAAAATAATCATTGCATTAGAATCCACTGGCTCAGCTATTCTTCAGGTCAGGTCAGGTCGTCACTCACACGAGAGATACAAAACAATGCGTAGATGATGCCAGCAAGTCTGGGTCCAACAAGGACAAGGACAGACATCTGTGTAACTCAACTGATAAACAGACATCAACATCAAGAGTCCATGATCATGTGAGTTGTGTCTCTGACTTTTGTATATTTCACTAAACAAGCATTTTCTCTTAAACTCGGTCCTATGTCTGTCCTTTTTCACCCCCACCATGTATCGAGACTATAGAGGGGTCGGTTCATCGGAACAAAACCCTTTCAACTTGGTGCCGTGACCCAGTCCCAGGGGTCGTAAACCACTGAAAAAAAAGGCTTTCAAAATGATTTTCCTCTAATAAAAACAGCTCAGAGACAATATTTGTAGTTCGTTATTTTATTTAACATAACTGTTAATCCAGCCACATTCAATGATTTGGGCCATTATTCGGACATACGTGCCCCTCAACAACAGGTGTATCAACAGATTAAACATGTTTATCTAACAGAAGATTAACATAATCTACACCTTTGAAGCTGTTTTCCCAGAGACTGGACGAGGGTCGTGTCGACAGGTGAATCCAACACCAACATTCTCTCCTCATGCCTTTGATGTTCGTTCCGGATCCAGCCGGTTGGGAATCCAGTCCACGACATGTTCGGCGACAATTGTGGAAGAAGTTCGAGGAATTGTCAACAGATCATTAGCGAGTCTGGGACGAGAGTCTTGGAGGAGAATCAAAGAAACCAGTGGCTTTGTAAGAAACCACTGGAACTGATTCCTTTGATTTGTTGCAACAGTTGCCGTTTGATCGTGACACACTTTTATTCTCGCTAAGTTGTTGACAAGTCGCGGCAGTTCATAAAAAAGATTGAACACATGATACACATGGTAGAAATTGGAACAAAAACAATAATACATCAAATAATAATAATAATAATAATAATAATGGTTATGAAAAAAATAATGAACTTTGTTTTTGCGGCATTTATACAAATTATATTTAGAGACATTGATTTTTGGTTTGATAAAGTTTTTAAAGTTTGATTCTTTCCAACTTTCCCATTAAAAAAGCTTGATTTTTAGTTTTTTTTGTTTTTTTTTAACTTTACTAAATCCAATTTTGGAAACTTGGACAACATTTATTTGTTTGAAAATGTTGCTGCATTGATTTCCCATTTTTGGAGACTTTGATTTATTGGGCATTTTTTTTACTTTTTACAGTGAAGTAGGTCGATTTCTTTCTCGCCATTTTTGGCAACATTAGAAAATAAAAATGTAGAAACTTGGGAATTATTTATTTGCGTCCGCAGAATCAATAACTTTGGTATTACAGCATTTTTTCCATTTTTAGAGATGTCTACTTTTTGCCATTTTTCAACTTTATCCAATAAAAAAACGTTTTTTTTTTACTCCAGTAAATCACAGAATCAAAATCCACAATTTTTATTGCCAGAGTAACAAAAATTGTTTTGTTTTTTTCGAGGAGTCGGTGCAGAATAAAATAATAAAATAACAGAAACGATAAACACAATATGAAATAAAAAAATAAACACAATATGAATTAAAACAATTATAAAAATATCAATAACAACTAACATTCGTATGAACCACAGACACAGTTAAACACTAATTAAAACTTTATATTTAATCGCTGCATTGAAAATTAAACTATTTTGTGTTAGCATGATGCTAAGCTAACATGTAAAAAAGGCAACAACAAAAAAAGTCAACTTGTGTTTGTCTTAATATCGTATAAATCTTTTTTTATTTTAATATATTTCCATCGAACAAGCGAAGCGTGAATCTCTCCGAATAACTTCATCGTATCGTTGACGATTGAATCGTCTCCGGTCGAGAGAGACGTCGTCAGAGTCTCTACGTCTCGAAGCAGTCGATTCTCCAGACGACTCGTCGACCACATGTTCGGCGATCGTCGGCGCGGGTTCGGGTCAAAGTCACGAATACTTTGAATTCCTCTGCAGCTGGAACCACTTCCTGTTTCCCATCAGGTGCGAGTGTTGCACCGTGACCGGCGGTGGTGAGATCCAGCTTTCAACAGGTTACCGCGGCGTGTTGTGATGGCGTGTGACGCGCGGGAAGCTAACGCTACGCTAGCGTGGTTTGGCTAATGTCAGCGTGAAATGGAGTGTGTTGCAGGTGAAGCTCTGGGAGCCACAGCTGACGCTCGCTAACTCGCATTCAGACACGCACGGGCGGGAATGCGTGGCCCCCGCGGGTAGATTGATGGTGATGGTGGAGGGGCCGGTGCGGGTGTGTGTGTGTGTGTGTGTTGGGGGGCCACAGACCGAGTAACGTTTTATGTGACACGCGTTATAAAAGTGATGGAGTGAAGGCATGTGTGTGTGTCGCGCCGAACATGTATTTTCACAAACACTTCGATGTAAACGCTCTCAGGGGCCGACGAGGTCGACGCCCACTTGTGCGGAAACACTTCATTTGTTCTTTTCAAAGTGTTTACGACGAAAGTAACTTCGATCGTCGCTTCTCGTTTATCCTGATGTGAGGAATAGAAACGTTGAAAACTATCAGTAGAAAATGATTTTATTTAAAAACCAAAAAAATGTTTTGTCATTTGTTGATGAATTTATAAACATATGATACAAGTCTTGATAGCGTTTTTTAGTGAGGGATGTGTATTGACAAGAATCTGTTGTTACGATAAGTATCACGATACACGTGTGACGATACGACATATTGCGATATATTGCGTTACTGTTGGGACAAAAAATACCCAAAATTGACGCCTCTTAAAATGGAAAAAAAAAATGCTGCGAAACAAAAGTTCACCATTTGAACACATGAAATGATGCCCAAGTTTTCGAAAATTTGATTTTTTGATGTTTCAAAAATGGCGAAAAATGTTCCTTTTTTCACTGCAAAAAGTTTTGTAAGAAAATCCAAAAATCAACGTCTATAAAATTTGAAAAAAATGCTGCAAAACAAGTTCATGATTCCGCAGACCCTGTGAACACAAATAAATGTTGCCCAGGTTTTGAAAATTGGATTTAGTGAAGTAAAAAAACCAACAAAAAATGACCTTTTTTCATTGGAAAAAGTTGAAAAATGGCCCAAAATATAAAAAATGCTGCAAAACAAAAACTTGCCATAGAAATACACAAGTTTCAAGAAAATTAGATTATCTGATGGAGGAAAATCAACCTTTTTTTCACTGGAAAAATCATTAAAAACATTCAAATACCTCAGTACTGCTCGTCAGTAATGTCCCTCATGTATTGAAGCTTAGACATTAGCCAAAAAAACTTTAATAATTCTATATTTTAAACTTGTTTTTGGCAGAAAGATCCCAGTAAATCAGCTGCTGCTTCAAATGTTTTGTATTTAAACAAGTTGCAAGAGTTCAGCTGCTGAAAATATAGACTTGTTTAAAAAGTAAAAAATTGTTAAACTAACGATTGAGTTGACTTAAGTATGTGTTGTTGTGATGTGTGACTCTATTGTATCATCAGTGTGTGTTTGTACAAAACTCTCTTTTCATTGAAATATTGACATTAGAAAATGATCTTAAGCTCCGCCCACTGAAAACACTTTTCTGGAGATAAAATCTTGTTTACCATAACCACGCCCACTCGGCTGTGATTGGTCAAACATGAAGGTTTGTCACTGGACATCATCGATCCCGGAAGTCTCCACCTCCAAGGGACTCGTTGTATAAACAAAGCAGGCGTGATTGCAGCTGGCTGGAGGAGGAGTGAAGCCATTATTACGTCATAATGGACTCTCGTAACCTCTCGTTCGCCCAGATTTCAGAGCAACTTTATAAAGTAAGAGGTTCAAAAGATGGTCATGATGAGGAACTTACTGCATGTCTGTGTTCAATGTACTTGAACAGAACCAGGAGAGGATAAAAAAAAATATTTTTTGGATCATTCTGAGTTGTTTTTTTTCTTCCCAGACTGTGAAAAAGTGAGACGTGGATGAGAGAAGAAAAAAAAAAGTTCTGTTTGTGTTTCCATGAATGTTTTCATCCTAAAGTTGTCAAGCACAATCACGAGTGGAGACATCTTGGATGAATTTATCCACAGGATGGGAACTTTATTCAGGGCCACCCTCGTTGTTTGGATCCGATCCGGGAAGTCTTTTTTTCCCTGTGAAGCTTTTGTACGAAAGATCTCGATGGTTCCGTGAAAGAAACAAAGATGAAGGTTTTCTTACTTTAAAGGGTTAAGTCGTGTTTTAACGAACAAACTGATTGAAAATATTCCTTCTATTCTTAGGAATCTCCGACATGTGCTCACGCGTCAAGAATCCGTCTCTCTCTGTAACCGAGTCCATATCGCCAAAAAACCCTCCACAGGCAGGTGGTTCTGATAAAGTGCGGGTCTCGGATGTGAGGCGGGTCTGGTCCAGGCTCGGGTCCTGCTGGGTACAAAGCCCCCCCGCTGGTCCGGCCCTCCAGTGTAAATGGGAGAAGTCCGTCAGCTCGTGACCAGGTCCACGAAGATCTGGAGGATTGTGTGACGGAGCGGGTCGGCGACCCGGAGGAACCGGCGGGTCCCGAGAGTGAGAAAGAACTTTTGGTCTGAAGAAAGATGTGGAAACATGTTCGTGTTATATTTATATCTATACAAGAAGAAGAAAAAAAGAAGAAAAACTGAAGGAAAATCTGCGTGAAGATGGAAAAAAATTGTATTTTTCAGCCAAATATCAAACATTTATTCAGCAACTGTTATTCAGTTATACTTGAAATGTTGGATTTTTAACTCTTTATTTGACACATGTTACAATATTCTGAATTATTTGATTTTTTCTTTCAATTAGTATTTTTCTGGCTTGTTATCTGCCGTCTGGATCATATATATTTGAACATTTAACGTATTAATGTCAATTATGAGTCAAGTTTCTTATTTTATTTTGAGTTTATTGTATTTTATTCATGAACTTTGGTGTCATTCATATTATTTCACTCTTGTATCCTGTGTTGTTGTTTACAAAACTGTCAATAAATACATTTCTTACTCTGACACGTGAATGTTAGTCAAGAGTCTCCGGTTGTTGCACCGCACTGGTCTGTAGTAAACAGTAACTCTGTGAGGCCCCGTAGTATTACTCCACAAGGCTCTGTAGTATACAGTAATTCTGTAAGGCTCAGTAGTATTGTTCTGCGAGGTGCTGTAGTGTTACTCCGCGAGGCTCTGAAGTATTACTCTGCGAGGCTCTGAAGTATTACTGCGCGAGGCTCTGAAGTATTACTCTGCAAGGCCCTGAAGTATTACTCCGCGAGGCTCTGAAGTATTAATTCACGAGGCCCTGAAGTATCACTCCGCGAGGCTCTGAAGTATTACTCAGGGAGGTCCTGAGGTATTACTCCACAAGACTCTGAAGCATTACTCTGCAAGGCTCTGAGGTATTTCTCCGTAAGGCTCTGAAGTATTACTCCGCGAAACTCTGAAGTATTACTCCGTGAGGCTCTGAAGTATTACTCTGCAAGGCTTTGGAGTATTTCTCTGCGAGGCTCTGAATTATTATTCCGCAAGGCTCTGAAGTGTTACTCAGGGAGGCCCTGAGGTATTACTCCACAAGACTCTGAAGCATTACTCCGCAAGGCTCTGAGGTATTTCTCCGTAAGGCTCTGAAGTATTACTCCGCAAAACTCTGAAGTGTTACTCCGCGAGGCTCTGAAGTATTACTCTCCATGCTTTGAAGTATTACTCCGCGAGGCTCTGAATTATTATTCCGCAAGGCTCTGAAGTATTACTCCGCAAGGCTCTGAAGTGTTACTCAGGGAGGCTCTGAGGTATTACTCCACAAGACTCTGAAGCATTACTCTGCAATGCTCTGACGTATTACTCCGCAAGGCTGTGAAGTATTACTCCGCAAGGCTCAAGGAGGTCATGTATTGGTGTCGTTGGCACGACTCCCTCGCACCAAGAAAGTTGTGCTTCCTTGGGTTTACTCCGAGAACTCCGGTTTCCTCCCACAAACTTAAAACATAGAGAGGTTGATTGAGAATTCTATATTGTTGGTGTGTGTGTGTGTGTGAATGGTTGTGTGTGTCCTGCGACAGACTCGTCAAAGTAGACTCTGACCCAAAGTAGCTGGGATAGACTGCGCCCCCTAGAACCCTGATTGGGTGATAGAAAATGAAGTGAATTAATAAAAGACGCAAAAACTGGTGGAGTTTTGTTCGAGTGTTTTCCATCTGGATTCAGGGAGGTTTTGAAGGTTTTGTCGTTCACTCGTATGGCTTCTAACTGCTGCTGCTACATTACAAAATAACAAACAATAACTTTGCAGGGATTCAATGACCCATTGGTGGAAGATTCTGTTCTTTATACGCCTCTGGGTTTCTTGAGGTATTTCTTCTCCATGAAAAATGTATCAAATCCCAAATATTTTCAAGATGCTCTTGGAAAGAGAAGAAAAAGAACGAGTGATTGAATGGTTTCATTTATCTTCTCTTTTATCGTTGTGTTGTTGTGCTGTTCGTAACGTAATGTGTCTTTTTATGTCGGGTTTATGTTTGAAATCTGTCTTATGAATATATATATATATTTTTATTATATTGCTATTTAACAGATGCTTGTTTTTATTTTTTTATCTTCATCCTGGTAGATGTGAGGGCGGCGTAGAAGTTCCTGGCGGAAAAAAACAAGCGCTTTTCATGATCTTCTGCTGAAGCCATTTAAAAAAAAAGAAGTTTAAATTAAATGTTTGTTTCTGTGTATTAGTATAGTATGAGTAAGTATTTTGTTGAATAGATTTTCTGTTTCACGGCCAATAATCTGTAATAATTCCGCTGCCATTTGTTTCCGAAAATAACTTTTTCACGTTGAAAAATTCATGAAACGTTTCCCTCAAAAGCCTTTTAAAACTTTTCCGTTGTTTTCAGTTTGTTTTTGAGGTGAATATTATCGTTGAGTCAGCATATTTTGGGTTTAACAAGACGTCTTTTTTAACATGAAGAAGCAGCTCCTAATGTCACGGTTGAAATGTGTAACGTATTGGTGGAAAATGGCGGCGAAAAAAACTGGCACTCTCTTCAAGAATCCAGACCTGTGTCTCAAATCACATACTTGTGTACTTAAACTTAATATTTTTAGTGCATAAGTGTGTCTCAATTCTTAGTATGCGAAATATAGTGCTCCATACACACTAAATTGTCACTAAAACATCCACAAAACTGAGTATGGATCGAAGGACACTTTCTACCCTAAACGGCTCCATCTTAGTGACGTTGAAAAAAGAAGTTACGTCATACATATATAAATATATATATATATTCATATACTTACAGGTGCATTTTCAGCAGCAGTACGAGGATGACACGTCTTCGCTGCTGATACCGGCGTAAATATCTCGCCAATATTTCGTTTCTCATATTTCTTGATCCAAACCAAACGTGCTGCCAGCAGGTGGCGATAGTGTTCGTACAGCTGGTTGAAATCATCATTAAATAGTAGTAGAAGAAGAAGCTGTCGTGTCATTTCCTGTTAGTGTGTAGCAGCAGAGTTTGATTTGAGACATACTATCTGTGGAGGATTAGTTACTAGTTAGTACGTACACTATCCTGATGCATACTAACCAGTGCACTAAGAGAAGTATTTGAGACACAGCACTGCTGTAAATCCGAGTGAGTGGAAGTAAAAAACTGTGGGTGTAGACCAGACAAATAATTGTTTGGAAATAAATCCAGATAAATGGACGGCGTCCAAATTATGAAATCATGCGCAGCTTGTCGGTTCATCTCTTCTGCTCATTATTCAAGTCAAGCCTGAAGCACAGGTGGTTCCAATACTGTCTCTTTTTTTTTTTAAACCTCCGCCCGACAATATTTTTCTGATGAAGGCTCTGATGCGATATTTCATGGCTGGAGTGGAGCGAGTGATAAGAAGTGATCGCGGAGAGACGTGCATGTAATGGATGCTGATTAGACCCGTTCGGATCCCCGGGTTCCGCTCGTCCTCCTTGGCAACGGATCCGAGCGAAAATAATCCGAAGTTTTCCATCTTTTTTTTTACAGGTCAAAGTTGCTGAACGAGGGATTATAGATTCCAATGAACATGTGGGTTTTCAGGAGGAAGAGAAAAATAGCAAAAGAATATTGTATGAGAAGAAAGTTTGTAAGAAAAAGATGATAGAAGGAGAAACAAACTATTAGGGACATTTGAACTACAAGAAAAATACATTAAACATTTCTCTGATCGTTAAAACTCTTCACTGGCTTCCAGTTTCTTTCAGGATGAACTTTAAAATTCTGGTTCTTACTTTCAGATCTATTAATGGTCAGACCTTCCATCAGTGATCTGATCCAGACTTACACCCCAGCTCGGGCTCTGAGGTCTGTGGATCAGAATCTACTGATGGTTCCTGAACTTCCGGACCAGAGGAGAGAAATCCTTCCAGACTGTTGCTCCTAAACTTTGGAACCATCTCTGTGTTTGATGATCTACTGACTCCTTCAAGAAACATCTGAAGACACTTTTATTTGTTCAGGCTTTTCTTTGATTTTCTGGAACTCCTGTGTTGTTCTCAGTGTTATCTTGACCTTTAAAGTATATTTTTTATTGAATATTGTTTTGATTGTTTAAGCGCTTTGTGACCCTGGTCTGGAAAAGCGCTATATAAATAAATATTACTTACTTACTTACTTACAAATGTTCGTCGGGTTTTGTCAGAAATCAAAGAATTTGATGAATAGTTTACGACGCTTGAAGAAGGATCTACGTTGCTTTGTATCCGATCACAAAAACGTCCTGACGAAGGATCCAACTAAATTTTCGAGAAGGTAAGATGTAGCAAAAGTTAAGGCTGTAGCTTAAAAGAAGACGAAGTGAAAGCAAGAGCAAAAGAGAAAGTTATTCTAAGAACTGGATCTGGAGATTCAAGTCAAGTTTCCTTGTCGTTTTTTTTTTTATCGAAAGACAACTGTACATCTTTGTCTAAAATGTATTTTTTTTCCCATCATTTCTTTCTTTCCATATTCAAGGTTATTCAACACGAATAGTTCACTAAGTTGACAGAGCTTTAGACGTATAGTGGTGCTTCGCAATAACGCGGTTCACCTTGTTTTAGTGTAATTTTACAGCGTACAGTATGAACATGTTTGTGTCCGGCGTCCTGATTTTACACCTGTAACCGTCTGGATATTTTATCTATTGGGCAACAGATCGAGGGAAGGTCGTCTCACCAGTTTTAACGGACTCTCCGTGGATTACAATCCCCGTGGCGCAGAGAACGTAAACAAAAGAGGGGATGTCGCTTGCAAGTATTTATTTTTAAATCTGCGAAAGTTTGAACTTTGAGAGTGTTTAAAGACGAGAGAACAGTGAGAAAATGTTAATGTCTGTCCGAGTTAGAGGTTTCACGGCCTTGAAACATTTGCTGATTTCGTCTTTTGCGGTCATTTTAAGAACGTGTCACCCACTGTAGATGGCGTTTGTTTAATCCGTCATTTAGCAGCGTTACTGGCATGTAAGTCATGAGTAATCGGATAATTTTTTCAATAAAGTTACTTTTCTAATTATTTCTGTATGAAAGGTGTTTTGTTTTGAAAAAAAATAATGTATCAGTGACACTTGAAACGTCCAGACATTAGTTAAAGATCACTTTTCTATAATTTGAGATGATTAAGCGAATACAAATACTTTCTCCGACCATTCCCTTATACTGGTAGAATACTAGTGGGTGTAGCTAGCACGACTGGTGGCGTTGGTTCATAAAAACTGACTCTCTGGGCCAGTATTTTTGTGAGTGAAAGACTTGAACATTTGTGAGCCAAGCAAAAAAAAAAGCGTTTCGGGTTACGGCACCAAATTTACGCTCAATTAGGGGCAAAACGGCCGTAAAGGAAAACATTGCTGCGGCAGAATTCGACCTCGAATCAGTCTGAAGTAACGCGTGGATACTACTTATATGATTGGTTTACTACTCTAATCATGTACTGCTGTCTGGAAAATCATCAGCGATCAATTTGTATGCATGCGTGTTGCATTGAAAAACAATTTATTCAAACAAAACCTCTTCACGTCTCCCAACGACTCACTAAAGAATTCAACTCGAATTGTGAATATGAATTTAAACCTTTATTGAGTCTTTTCCGTGCTTGGCACTTTTTATTTACATTTTTTAAATGCATCCAGTTTCCCTTCAAAAGTCTCACACGTCTAAAACATTGGCCTCTAAAATGCTTCTTAAATACATATTTTCTACAACAACACACCAAAACATTTCTCAAATCTTCACACAACCTTTTAAGCTTATGTTATTTATTGCATTCTCCATCTTATACACATATAGATCTACGTAAATGCTCCACGACATGATCCACTCGTAAAATACTGAGTCCAGGTGAAAACGAAAAATCGATGATGATGATGATGATGAAGAAGGTTCCTGAGCTCTCACATCTGTCCAAAGGTCCAGTTTGTTAAATCTGATGCCGCTCGTTCGAAGCTCAGGCCACAAGTGTTCGATCACCGACTCGTACTCGACGAGTCAGTCGGGATGAAGGTTGTGTCCGGAGATCAGTTGAAGAGATCGTTCGCTACTATTGCACCTTAAAAACTCTGGGCTGTCAAACTGTACGCTGATGATGTAGGTTTCTTCACGTCCTACGCAAAAATGTTTTTTTTTTTCATCAAAACAACAAAAAAAACAAACGTGTCCTTAAGTGTTTTCCAGCATGAGATGATGCAGATAAGAGACAACGCCGCGGGCGATCCACGGCGCGTTCACAGATTACAGGTTTTGGCCTCGCGGCAAGAAGACTTGAGGTGGACCCCCGACGCTCTACACCATGTGCATGGACATCTGGGAGGCGGAGCCGTACTGGCGCCCGTCGCAGGAGCCGCCGCCCTGCTGCCCGCCGCCGCCGCCTCCGTTGCCGATCATGTGCATGGTGTCCATGCCGCCGTTGGACAGGTACTGGCGCTCGGGGAACCCGGCGGGGGAGGAGGAGCACAGGAGCCCACCCTGGGGCTTCTCGGGGCTGGCGGCCAGACGTGGGGAGGTGGGGAAGTTGTAGCCGTACAGGTTGTACGGGTTGTGCAGCGAGAAGGCGTTGTAGGAGCCCTGCTGCACGTGGTGGTGGCCGCCGCCGAACATGTGGGCGGAGGACGGGGAGGAGCCGGCGGAGGTGGAGGAGCCGGCGGAGGAGTTGCCCCCCGCCTGCATCATGTACTGAAGCTGCGACGCCGGGAAGGAGCCCAGCTGTCCGCCGTAGGCGTCCATTTTGCCGCCGGTCACGCCGCCGCCGCCGCCGTGAGCGTTGCCCTGCATGCCGGCGGCGATCAGGGAGGAAGTCCTTTGAGGCAGGAAGGAGTCGGAGGGCTGGGCGGAGGCGCCGCCGCCCGCGGCCTGCAGGCGACCGTAGGAGCCGTCGGCCAGGCCGCCGTAGCCCTGCAGCGCCGCCATGTTGCTGCGGGCGCAGGCCGGGTACTCGGAGAGGCTGAGGTTGCAGAGCTGGCTCTCCCGGCAGTTGAAGCTGTTGGGGGCCAAGTGGAAGGTCGGGGGGGAGCAGGAGGGGGAGAGGAGGTGGGCGGCTCCGGACGGTGACGGCGTTCCGTTGCTGGAGGCGGTGGGGGAAGTTCCGGTGCTGCCGCCTGAAGAGAGCAAACACAAATCTTATTCATCGTGTTCTTCTTAAAGACAGTCATCTTGCAAGGAAAACAGGGGGTTAAGTCTCTTGCTCAAGGACACAATCTCATCCAGAGCTGGGATTGAACCCGCAACTTCGTAGATCACCTCACCGTCCAAGCTATGTCGCCTAACGCGTCAAAGTAAAATTAATGTTAAAATAGTGTGAAAGAAAGCAAAACCACTCAAAATAAATGGTAAGTAACTGATTTGATCATTTTACCTGGGATAAAAAGATACAGCGACGCAAATTAGTTTTTGTACAAATGATGTCAACAATTATCGTCATGACGACCTACACTGCGTTCAAAGTTTGAAATAAGACACTCGACATCTTTTATTTGCTAGCTGCTGTAGAAGTCTTTTGCTGACATCTCCACCATCTTGTTTTTTTTAGTGAAATTCTTGAAAATGTTACGATGGCTCAGGTTTTGTCCTTGAATTAAAGAAAATGTATTAGTAGACACTTTTATTCAGGGCATTTTTTTTACATATGAAAACAATAACGCTGATGGCAGTAGGCCGCGATGCAATCAGTCCCTTTCTCACGGAAACAACAACATAATCAAGAGCTGGCATTAAACCTATAAACTTCTTAAGTCACAAACCACTTTACGGCCCCTCAAAATACAGTAAATAAAGTTAAGTTAAATAAATATATACATTTGATGGTGGATTTTATAACAACAAACATGGTTTTCATCCATTAAACCGAAACGTCCTAATTTTTTTTTTCCCCCCTCGAAGACTTCCCGAAGTTTGATTGGAAAGAAAAGTGAGTCGCGCTCTCGCTGGTATGACCTCGACCTCTGCAGCGCCACAGAGGCTTTTCCTGTGGGGAAGTATTAGTACCAGTCTCTCCCCGCCAGACGTGGACTTCCTTTCTAATCTGTCGCACCACAGGAGGAACAGCAGTTTGCCACATCTGGCTGCAACAGTAAAATAAAGAATTACCCTCAGAGACACTTTGGTCAACATATTGAGTGAACCTCGGCGTCGCCGTGGTTACCAGGACCCAGTCTAGCTGCCCTATTCCATGAAAGTATGTCTTTAGGAGACATTTTTCATTCAAGTAAAGAGCAGGAAAAATGTTTCTGCGCCAGCGGTCAAGAGCGTAAATGATAAGGAGGCGTAAAAAAGGCGACAGTGATGTCATGTTTTTTTGGGCTCCGGGTCTTTGGGAACGGTCGATTACTGGAGGACGTCCACCCTAGTGTCTCTCTCGGGGTTGACTCTGGGTTCACGGACGCCTCGAGGATCTTAATCGGATCACTTTAGAAGAATTAAATGATAATAAACACATGTTGGCCGACCCATGTCAACACAGGGACGAGCCCTGGAGTGAATGAAGAGTGAG
Organism: Callionymus lyra; assembly: GCF_982586985.1. NCBI lineage: Eukaryota > Metazoa > Chordata > Actinopteri > Syngnathiformes > Callionymidae > Callionymus > Callionymus lyra. Next base: position 7,350,209 of record NC_141829.1, read on the forward strand.
AAACGAGCCTTTCTGAGTCTCAGAGGTTCAGCGGGTGCAGGAGACGACGTTTGTAAGGATGGAAGGTTCGACTCAGGACAGCGAACGCCAAAGTGTCAAAGAGTACGAAGATGATGCATTTACTCGTCGTCATTTAAGTTAATTAATACACAAATATAATTGTTATTCTCAATAAACGTGCAAATATACACAGTGTTTGTTCATTTTTGTGTTTAATTTGTCATTACGTCCATCGCTGCTAAAAGGGACGATGAGATCTAGCAAACTCCGGGCGATGACTGAGGACGAGAGGATACAGTCGACTACTTTTAAAGCTGATGTTTGGTCTTATTTTTTTCTTTCAGTTAATTTAATTCAACTAAACTAAAATTCAGTTTCCCTTAAATTTGTTACAAAAATTACGCAAGTGCTTCGAAATATATGGGATATTGTATATCGTGAGCCAAATAAACTTGAGTGAGTATTGCAATAGCCATAGTATATTGATAGTGAGTTGTTTGGTTTCTTCCTTTTAATATTCGTGTTACTTTTCAGAGCCAATAAGAGGAAATTGATTCATTATTTTAATTATAAGTCATTGATTCAAGTCACTGACAGAAGGAAATTCAGAGTCTTTGTATTCTTTTAATATAAATAATTATATATATGTATTTACAATTAAAGATTATATTATATATATATATTATATTTAAGTTTGAATTAAATTAATACCCACTCTTAAGCCTAAGTAAGTAAGTAAGTAAGTCATTTTTATTTATATAGCGCTTTTCCAGACCAGGGTCACAAAGCGCTTAAACAATCAAAGCAATATTCAATAAAGTATATACTTTAAAGGGCTTTTAAGTGAGGCTGCACATCTAAGAATGTTGTTGAACAACGAGCAGGAATCGAACCCACACACCTTGCTGCTTCTGCATGTTGGTGAAGTCTTCGAAAGTGAGCGTCCGCACAGGTGGTCTCCAGAACGCGTAGGTCTCCATGATCGCTTCCAGGCCGGTCCTGGTTATCAAAAGAAAGAGAAAAAATGTTTGAAAGGAAGAAAGATGTTCGACAAGTAGAGTCATGGTCCAGAATGTTTCTGTGAGTTCACAGTGATGTCCAACACATTTTCTGGCATGGACGGAAACTTCAAGCTGCAGTATAAAAAAAACATCACTTTTTAAATTGCAAGATAAGGCTGGATGGAACACTGGACAATGTTACACTATTACGCCATGTTACACTATTACGCCATGTTACACAATTACGCCATGTTACACAATTACACCATGTTACACTATTACACCATGTTACACTATTACGCCATGTTACACTATTACGCCATGTTACACTATTACGCCATGTTACACTATTACGCCATGTTACACTATTACGCCATGTTACACTATTACGCCATGTTACACTATTACGCCATGTTACACTATTACACCATGTTACACTATTACGCCATGTTACACTATTATGCCATGTTACACTATTATACCACGTTACACTATTATACCACGTTACACTATTACACCATGTTACACTAGACCACATTACAATATTACACTAGGTTACGCTAAACCATGTTACACTATTACACCATGTTACACCATTACGCCATGTTACGCTAGACCACATTACGCTAAACCAAGTTACACCATTACACCATGTTACACTATTACACCACATTACACTATTACACCACGTTACACCATTACGCCATGTTACGCTAGACCACATTACACTATGTTACGCTAAACCATGTTACACTATTACACAATGTTACGCTAGACCACATTACGCTAAACCATGTTACACTATTACACCATGTTACGCTAGACCACATTACACTAGACCATGTTACACTATTACACTATGTTACAACGTCGCACTAGACCACGTTGCGCTAGAGTATGTTACACTATTACCTCATGTTACACTAATACTCCATGTTACGCTAGATCACATCGCGCAAGACCATGTTTCTCTCGGCCATGTGACGTTAGACCACATCGCGCTTTACCATGTCGTGCTATATCACTCTCATGCTTTATCACGTCGCGCTAGACCACGTCGCGCTAGACCATGTGAGACTAGACCATGTGAGACTAGACCATGTGAGACTAGACCACGCCACAAAACTAAACTATGTTACGCTAGACCACGTTACACTTAACCACACACTAAGCTACATTCAGGGTACTACTTGAACTTGCTAATTGACTGTAACACCTCAAATGAAGCAAAACCTGCTGACAAGGCATACAAAGAGTTTGCATGTCTTTAGGGGCCAAATTGGCATTAAGTGGGAAAACGTATTCTTTTTAATTTCCTCCACTTAATAAACAAAAGTCATAAATCAAAGTCGAAAGTGTGAAGACGAGCCTCGTGTATCGAACGAACAGGAGATGAAGAAGAGATTTTATTCATGGTTTGAACTCCGTCCTTTCGCTTTAGAAGTTTCCAGGGCAAGATTAGATGAATCAAAGTGGCATATAAAAAAAGGATCCCAGGGGCCAATGGCACGACTCATCTGGCCTGACATCAGGACAGTGGCAAACCGCTGATGCAGCAGCTGAAGCAGCAGCACTGGCTTGTGTTTCCAGTCACACATTTCTGACATTTTGCTGCCGCGGTATGTTGTTGAAGATGCGTCCAAAGGAAACATGTAATCGTCCTCAAATGATTTACGATGCATGGCAGCGTAATCTGTGAGGAATGAGCGAGTGTGTGTCAATAATCTAGTGAATGTTGTCAGTTTGAACAGCGAACACGGACGAGGGCTTCATGTTTCTCTTCGGCGATGTTAGCAGAGAAAACATCCCGATTCTCGCGAATAAATGTGTCGGCACTCGAAGGATACATTTCACGTCTCATTTCATCTCAGGCACCGACGGACGACACAATAAAAAGCTTCATTTTCAGGCCTTTTAGTCGACTCGAAGCCGTGAAGTGTATCTTTTGCCAACGACGGAGCAGCTGCTCGCTTAGAACTGGACATATGTCAGCGAGTGTTAGCTTGAGAACATCAGGTTCGTAGGCACATAGTGGCGTCAAGTGATTGATTTTTTTTTGAATATTCCTAAATAACAGTTTGTTTTTTCAAATGCAGTGATGACGACTCACCTGTTTCTACCAGAGTCCCGGAATCCTTTTGCGAACGGGTTTCGGTCGATCTTTAGTCTCGTGATCTGAACAAAGATAGAAAATTGTTTGGATTATTTGTCGAATACTTTTTCAAAAATAGTAGTAGATTATTTTAATATATTGATCTTGATGTTTTAGTGCCATATAAAAAATATAATAATAGATCTTTATTTGTATTGCACTTTACATTTGGTTTACTACGTTATGGTGTGCTACATAATGCTAGGTTGCGCCAAGCTATGCTACGTTATATTATAATTTACTATGCTACGTTATTCTACTCAAAATCTATGGTTATAAATGATTATTTCAAAAACTGTCCTACGTTCAATTGATGTTCATTACATTTTTTTCAAATTGGTCAATTTTACATTACCTGGATGAAATAAAGAAGTTAAAAAAAGGCAACCGCGGTCCAAATAATATCTACCCAAGGTCCACAAATGAGTCCCTAGAACAGACCTTCTACAAAATGTAGATTCATGATCGACATGTATTGATCTACATTACGTTATGCTACGTTGGGCTACATTATGCTACATTACGTCATGCAATTCCAAAACATGCTATGCTATGTCATGGTATGCTACATTTCCCTTTGCTATGACAAGTCCTGCTACGCCAAGATACGCTACATTACATCAGCTAATGCATGTTTTAGACCTTAGGCAGGAGTGTTGGGTTGGAAACTCAATACTAGAGGGAAACTTCAGTCTTTGACTAATGCTAAAGCTAACTGATTTATGCCAAGTTAATGCCATTTATAGAAAGATTCTACAAAAGGCCATATTTAGATTTATGAATTACCATTTCTTTTAATGATAAATCCTCCAGTCACCATTATATTAAACTTAAAAGAATAAGTCTAATAATTAAAAATTATTAACAAAATATTACCTTTTTTCTAAACAAATAGTCTTTCAAAAACCAACACAAACCTCATTGTAAAAGATTTTTGTCCGAGTCTTGCACCGATTATTTGACAATAACATCACTTGCACACACATGCACGTCATATGTGCGTGAATCATGCAAGGGTTCTACAGTGTTCCCGGGTCACACCTGCTGGTTCTGATAAGCGGTGACGGTGGTGAAGACGGTCTCGGGGAAGCTGAAGGTCTTCACGCCCTCGCCGGTGGGCACGGGTTTGTTGGGTGAGAGTTCACTGCTGAAGTCCTTCCTGATGACGTGAACCCGAGGTTGATACTTGTGCATGGAGTGAAGGATGATCTGCAAGAGAAATATGAAGTATTTTTAGGAAAATATCTGAAACAGATTAGCAGAGTGACACCAAAAAAAAAAAAGTCCTTTTAATCTTCAAGATCAAGTGGAAAAAAAAGCATTAGCAGGAAAACAGTGTAACGACGCTAAGCGAGAAGATTATTCCGCAGCAGAGCGGAGGCGTCAGACGGGGCCCGGTTCGGTCTGGCCCGAGGGCCCGGAGTCTGCTCTTCATTAATCAGAGGGTGAAAAAAAAAAAAAAACATCCCTGGAGCCCAAACACCTCCCCAAAACTGACGCTAACAGAGGGGGTCACTTCAAAACAAGGTCATGGGCGGAGGGGGCCCCGAGATGCTAAGTATTCCAGCGCTCTGGTGACTCACACACAAACATCTCGTGGAGGACGAGAAGAAAAGAGTAAAATGACCACATCGACCTCTGGTTCCTTTTATGTCATTAATTTGCATCATTTCTCTTTAGTTTTGGTCGGTGAAAAGTACCAAACCCTCTGATTGGTTCATGACTGTGACCACGCTGGAGTGGGGGGGGGGGGGGGGGGGGGTTTGACCACACAAGAAGATCCTGGAGAAGATCCTACTATCATCCATGTGTTGTCGTTTAGGACCACAACCGATTCTAGTAAGAACTCTTGGAACCATTTGAATATGTTTCCTCAGACTTCACGAAGGGATAAATGGGTCAAATTATTTTAGCCGTTATTCAGAACGAGCCTTAGAAGTCATTTTTTAAGTTTGGAAATGTTGGTCTTAATTAAGGGTGTCCATTAACTTAAATGTGGACAGCAATGGCTTCGTCCACTTTACATTTTCACTTGAAAACTTTTACACGGACAGGCATTTAGTTTTTAGTATTAAGGAACAGAGACTTTTTAAACTTTAAAACTTTTTTTTTAAATAAAAGGCTTTTAACATTGAAAAACATGTTATGATGGCGAAGGTATGATGCGCAAAGCTACGTTAGTACCACCAGCACAAAGCTACATCCCCCTAAACCAAGTCCTCCTAAGCCACGTCCCCCTAAGCCACATACCCCTAAACTACATCCCACCTAAGCCACATCCCCTTAAACTACGTCCCCTCAAACTACGCCCCCGTAAGCCACGTCCCCCTAAGCCATGTCCCCCTAAACTACATACCACTAAGCCACTTCCCCTTAACTACATACCACTAAGCCACTTCCCCTTAAACTACGTCCCCCTAAATTACGTCCCACTAAGCCACTTCCCCTTAAACTACATCCCCTCAAACTACGTCCCCCTAAGCCACGTCCCCCTAAGCCACATTCCCCTAAGCCACGTTCCCCTAAGCCACGTTCCCCTAAGCCACATCCCCTTAAACCAAGTCACCCTAAGCTACGTTCCCTTAAACTACTTCCCCCTAAGCCACGTCCCCTTAAACTACGTCCCCTTAAACCACGTCCCCTTAAACCAAGTCCCCCTAAGCCACGTTCCCCTTAAACAGTGTCTTGCTACACTACCTTGCAATATGCTGTTGTGCTATATTACACTATGCTACATCATTATGCTACGTAACACTACACCAGGCAACACTATGCCAGAACACAGTTATACCACACACATCATAACAAAATATAAAATAATTGAGCCCTTTAAACATCAAAAACTATAGACATTGATTTGTTTATATTCATTTGGAAATAAATTGACAGGATTATTGATGTGTTGGTTTTCCTTTGCTTTATTTTGGGTTGAACCTCCTTTTCTAAATGTCAATTATTTGGAATCGAGAGGTAGCATGGGAAGAAACGTCAGCTCGACGAAACAGAGGAAAGTAAATCAAATAAAGCAAGAGCCAGAAACGAGACACCAGCGAGAGAGTAAATCAGAAAGATTGCGGTTTAACTTTAAATTCTAGACCACTCATGTGGCTGCCGGAGGACTACAAATCAAAGCGGACCATAAAGTGCTTCGACCACGGCTCGTTTCATTAAAAGAACTCCGAGGCAACGGAGGAAATTAACATTGTATATTGAACCGAAAAACGTCGAAGATTCCCAGACCTTTAATATCTGTCGGCGTGAATCCGCGGCCGATTTCAAATCCAGACTCTGAGCCAGACGGAGGAGAGAAGATTGATCGTGACTCATCTCGTGGCTCTCTGACACTCAAACATTCCAGCTTTTGGGAAACGCTCGCACAGATCCCGGCGCTGTATCCATTTCTATCGTAAAAGATGAGGTTTTTGCGGCACAAATAGAACAAATGAATCAAAGCATGAATGTTTTTTACGCTAAACTCTGGCGAGTTTAATGTGGCGCCTGGACTCAAACCACCGGCTGCAGACACTGGAGTGCGAGGCTCTTGCGTCAGGGCCAGGACCTGTCACTGCCGGTGTCATTTGTCTCTGTCAGAGCGGGCCTGGAGCGCCTCTTTTGCAGCATGTGTGGGTTCTGTCGGGTTATAGATGCTACTTTCAAGTGGAGCTAACAACCCGCGCTGGAAACTACAGCCATGAAGGAGAAAGTACACAAGTATACGAGCAAAGGTTTGAAATGTTTTTGGTTGGTATAGATCATGCATAAAGTCGTGTATAGATTTGAGATCAATTGTGATTAATTGATCGCAGTCATAATTATAAAAGGTGAATTACATTTTGGAGCCTAATTGTTTGATCCGTAACAATAGTGAATTTAAAGGTTTTTTTTACAGACACACACACACGGACACACACACAGTATACATGCGGATACACACAGCGTACAAATAGACGGACACACACACTCACAGCATACACGCAGACACACAGTTTACAAGTAGACACACACACACACACAGCATACATGCAGACAAACACAGTGAACAAGAAGACACACACAAAGTGTACAAGAAGACACACACACACAAAAAAAACAGACAAACACATACAGCATACGTGCAGACAAACACAGCGTACAAGAAGACACACACAAACCATACAAGAAGACACACACACACACAAAAACAGACAAACACATACAGCGTACGTGCAGACAAACACAGCGTACAAGAAGACACACACAAAGCATGCAAGAAGACACACACACACAAAAACAGACAAACACATACAGCATACGTGCAGACAAACACAGTGTACAAGAAGACACACACAAAGCATACAAGAAGACACACACACACACAAAAACAGACAAACACATACAGCATACGTGCAGACAAACACAGTGAACAAGAAGACACACACAAAGTGTACAAGAAGACACACACACAAAAAAAAACAGACAAACACATACAGCATACATGCAGACAAACACAGTGAACAAGAAGACACACACAAAGTATACAAGAAGACACACACACACAAAAAAAACAGACAAACACATACAGCATACGTGCAGACAAACACAGCGTACAAGAAGACACACACAAAGCATACAAGAAGACACACACACACACAAAAACAGACAAACACATACAGCATACGTGCAGACAAACACAGCGTACAAGAAGACACACACAAAGCATACAAGAAGACACACACACACACAAAAACAGACAAACACATACAGCATACGTGCAGACAAACACAGCGTACAAGAAGACACACACAAAGCATACAAGAAGACACACACAAACAGACAAACACATACAGCATACATGCAGACAAACACAGTGTACAAGAAGACACACAAAGCGTACAAGAAGACACACACACGGACACACACGCGCACACACACAGCATACATGACACACACATTCAACATAAAAAAGACACACACACAGCATACATTCAGACAATACAGTGAACAAGAAGACACACACAGCGTACCTGAAGACACACACACACATTTACAAGAAGAGACAAACACACACAGCAAACATAAAGACAAGTGTGTCATTTATCATAGAATTAGATGTAATGTTAATAAAACAGTATCAAAGATGCGCCTCAGAATGTGTTTGGCTAACAGGCTGGTAAGTGTTAGCTTTAAAGATCGAATCAACTACCAACAAATAAACTACTACTGCTGCTTGAGACCTTGGCTCCTGCTGGGCTTTTGGGTGACATTTAAAGCACTACGTGGTGGTGAGCAGGAAACATTATTGAATGTATAATTTAATTTAAATTGTTAATTCTTTGAAGGTATTTTTTTTGGAAGTTGTGTTTTCACGGTTGGATTTTTCATCAAGACAGTAAGAATGAATCCTAATGAACCGGAACAAAGCGGTTCCGTAGAAGAACTTGAGTAAATAGTTAAAAAGGTGACCTACATGACCCTGGTCGTCCAGCTCGTTGTTGGTGAGCTTCAACTTGTCGAAGCTGACCACCTGCCTGGTCCAGGTGTCTCCTGAGGCCAGAGAGTCCGGGTGGATGTAGACCCGCGGGGGCACCGGGGAGTCCGCGTTCCCCGCCACCATCCACTTGGAGCTGTGGTACACGTACCTGCGGGGGCGACAGGTGTCAATCAAACCAGCCGAGTACGTCACGTTCAGTTTTAAGAAAAGTGAAAATATAAAATAAAAGTGAAATATTCTCTGTCAATATAATACAGTGTCATAAAAAAATCACTTTTTATTTCTAATGTATCCAGATTTTGAAGTTTCACAATAAATTAAATTAAAACAAGACAATTAGGAATATTTTTTGAAATAAAATTAACAACACAGTACTTAACGGATCAAGGTTGTCCAAACTTTTTTGAAAGGGTTTGATGAAGTGAAAGAAAATGTGAAAGAAAATGTGAAACATCGGAATCGAAAATTGCAGAATTTCAAAATAAAAGCATTTATATCTTCAACCAGTTTAACTCAAAATTCAGAATTTCTCAAGTTACATTTAAGTTAGATTTTACATAAATGTGTGATTCAAATGGTTGACATTTTGTCTCTGAATAAGTGTTTGTTGAATATAAAATTGAATTATTTATCACTGAGAACGAAGGAAAGTCTGAGATCAAGTTTGGTTTCAAAATGTTTTCTTCGTTTTGCTCGATACGTTCCAAGAGCGACACGAAGCTTCCATCTGCAACATTCAATCAACAATAGCGGGGAATTTTTCCTTAAACTTTTTGGAGACGTTTGTGCGTTGGGATGAAGCGGCGCCACCACCAGTATGAAAACAGAAGTGAAACAACAAGAAGGAAGAAAGGAAGTGTGAAAGAAGAAAATATGAAAACTGGTTAACAATGAAACTGAGAGAATAAAAAGTTAAAAAAAGGGAAGACGGTTCGTTTAAGATGATGAAGTGACGCTTAGAGAGAGGGAGAGAGAGAGAAAGAAGGAGAGGGAGAAAGAGAGAGAAAGAAAGAGAAGGAGAGGGAGAGAGAGAAAGAAGGAGAGGGAGAAAGAGAGAGCGAGAAAGAAAGAGGAGAGGGAGAGAGAGAGAGAAAGAAGGAGCGGGAGAAAGAGAGAGAAAGAAATAGAGAGAGAGAACAGCTGTTTGCCTTTAGTTCTGCTTGAAAGTGTTTTATCTGCCAAAGTCATCACTCACTCGCAATGAAACAAGGAGCAAGAACTCATTTGATTCCTTTGTCTCACACACACACACACACACACTACATTACACACACAGTGTACAAGAAGACACACACACACACACGGAGCGTACAAGAAGACACACACAAACACATAGCACACATGCAGACACACACCCACACATTCATATATACACACCAGAGCATACACACACATAAATACACAGACATGTACACACACAACCACACACACACTCGTACACATACACAGAGCATACGCACAGACAAATACACACACCGAGCAGACAAAAACATAAAGATACACACACTTTTACTTGATTTTCTGAGACTCCTTTATTTGTCTCGTTGTTATCTTGATCTTTTAGGTATATATTTTATTGAGTATTGTTTTGATTGTTCAAGTGCTTTGTGACCCTGGTCTGGAAAAGCACTCGACAAATATAAATTACTTACTTACACACACCGAGCATACACGCACATAAAGACACAGACATATACACACACACACACGTAAAGACACAATATATATATATATATATATATACAGTAAATGTAAAGACACACACACACACACACACAGGTCCTATTCTAAGTGGATGAAACGCGGCCACAAAACACTACAAAGAGTCTAAAGTATGCAAGTTTTACTAGAGCACATAGTTGGCAGAACACGAGAGAGTCCAGAGTTACAGAGTGTTTTTAATTTGATTCTGTCAACAAAAGCTGCTTATTAGCAGTTCAGCCATCATTGAGTCGACTGGAGGTTCTGGACCGCAAACAAACAACAACAATTACAGACCAACACGTCTCTCCACGGATCCGACCATGATCTGTGAACAATGGAAGTTGAATCTAATTTGTATTTCTTTTAATGTGAATTTGTTCATTTTATTTTCGGCTTTATAAATTAAATTAAAACTGCTTTAATAGTGAGACGATTACAATACGTTGCTACTTATAGTAGAACATGAAAGAAAAAAAAAATCACTGGTCCAGTAACGGTCAGAACTTTATGACCTGAAATCTAATCCAAGTCTTATTTAGAATAAAAACATGTCTAATAAACTTGAATCACTTTCACCTGACGAGGGTAAAAGAAAAAAGTCTTAAAGAAAAGATATTAAAGGACAAATATTGGACCAAACAGTTACAACAAGAAATAATGTAACAATAAGGTGTAAACACCAAGGTCTCAAGAAGGCAGGTTCCTAACATAATGTAGCTGGAATTATTTTGGGTATATATTTGGTAGCTATACTGTGTTATATATATATATATATATATATATATATATGGTCTTCTTTTTCTCAGATAACCAATGGATTGCATGGAAGAACTGAACCGTTTTCCCCAAATCATGTCAATAAAAAATTGTGAATGTGAGTGTATGTGTGTGTGCATGTGCGTGTGTGTAATGATGAATTTGTGTGTGTGTGTGAGAATAAAGTTATGCAAGTGTAATGATGAACTTGTGTACGTGTGTGTAAGTATGAAGTTGTGCGTGTGCATAAGGATGAAATGATAAAGTCATTTATTTGTGTGTATCCGTGTATGTGCATGTGTGTTTGTGAGAATGAAGTTGTGTGTGTGTGTGTGCATGTGTAATGATGAAGTTGTGCATGTGTATGTGTGCTTGCGTGCATGAGAAATATTGTACGGTGTTTTTCTTGAGATCGCTTGCGGGAGCCAAGGTCTCCAGCAGGCAGGTTCCTAACACAATGTAGCTGGAATTACTTTGGGTATATATTTGGAAGCTATACCGTGTTTTTATATATATATACACAATATTTTAAGTCTCAGATAACCAATGTATTCATGGTAGAACTGAACCGTTTTCCACAAAACAGGTTTTACCCATTGACGAGACTTTTAACAATTTTTGTATCTTAAGATAAAACGTTCTTCTGGACCCGTGAGGTGAATCTAGCTCAGGATTAAATCAAATAAGACATTTTTTAACTTTTCTAAACATGAATTCTAAGGAAGTTTTTAGTGTTAGGATTGTTCCTTACGTCGACCCATCACCGAGTCAAGGCCACTTATTAACCCCTTTTTTTTGGGAGGAAACCAGAGTGTCCAGAGAGGGAGACTTGACTCCTTGGCTAGACCTGAACCTTCTAAACCAGCGAGCCTTGAACGAGCGACGCCTACATTTCACCTCCAGACGCCGGAGACGACGACACTGTTGTGTTTATTTGTTTGTTCCACTGGAGGAACCAGAGACGAGTCGGTTCTGATCCTGCGGTAAAACATTTGTTGTGGGTCAGATGTTTTCACAGAGAAGGAAGTTGAGACGGAAGAAGACCCGGCGCTGACAGGACGGACCAGAACCAACATGTCAATAGAGCATCCGCGGATATTATGACAAACAATGAGACGTTTATTTACGTCGTTTGTTTCTTTTAAAATCTTTACGCTCGTCGAGTCCAGTTATTCACAGACGAGTAACTTAGCGAAGTTTTATAGTTAGTACTATTGTGTTGTTGTTTTTCGTCGGGAGAAGAAATTAACTTCAAAAAGTATACATGTGTATTTTTACTAAAATCCATTATAATATATCGACAAAAATGAAATAGACTTTGATTAAGTTTCACATTTATTGGCTGATGTCGAGTCATTTAAAATCTAGAGGGTAAAACTAATACTTTTTTTAAAATGTTTTTATTTTAATCAAATTCCAAATATCAATCGCTACCATTTCTGGTTGAAAGTTGCATTTTTGTAAAATATTTTAGATTTTTGTTTGTCATACTTGTGCATTTCTCTGTGATTTTTAGGTGAAATTGAAAAAAACAAACCCCAATTTAATTATAAAATAAATAATATATATATATATATATATATTAGATTTGTTTGTCATAAAAAAAAAAAACACATTAATTATAAAAATTATATACATTTCTGATGCATTTTTGCAAAATATTTTAGATTTTTGTGCATTTCTCTGGGATTTTTAGGCTAAATAGAAAAAAGGTAGGTAAGTAATGGTCATTTTCAAAAACAAACAGTTTAAATATATACTTTAAAAGGCAAAGACATATAAAAAGATTAATTATTAATTAATATATATATATATACATACATACACTTCTCTGGAATAATGAATCCATCATATTAACTCAATATAACATACAATATAATAACATATTTCAGAATTAATTCAAATTGAAAATATATATATTTTAACAATAGAAAATGGTTGTGATGTGTTGTTTTTGAAGCACACAATCACACACTGTCACACACAGGTTAACGCACACAGTCTCACGAAGAGAGTCGGACAGTTCCGTCCTGGTCCTGGTCCTGGTTCTGGTCCTGGTCCTGGTTCTGGTTAGTAGCGCGAGTGTTAAGAAGAAACCTCGGAGCCAGGACTGGAAATGTGATCAGAGTCGTTTCATCTTCTCATGAATGTGTGTCTGGCAGCGACGACTGGACTTTATGTGACGCGAGGATTCTTCTGTTCTACACACTCTACACAACTTTAACAATGACAACCTCAGCGACACACAACAACACTGTCGTTTCCAGGTCACCTGAAGGTCATGAAGGTCATCGTCATCATTGAACTTTGAACTGACCCTCAACATGAAAGAGTGTAAATATCTGCAGATGTGTGTAACTTCAGTGCACTAATAATGTGAGTCATGTACCTGTGTGTGAGTGTGTAATGATGAATGTGTGTGTGTGTGCGCGTGCGTGCGTGCAATGATGAACTTGTATACGTGTGTAAGGATGAAATCTTGCATATGTATGAGTGTGTATGAAAGGATTAAGTCATACATTTGTGTGTATCTGTTTGTGTGCGTGAGTGGTTGTGCATGCATGTGGGAGGATGAAGGTGCGCGTGCGTGTGTGTGTGTGTGTGCGTGTGCGTGTGTATGTGCGTGTGGGATTATGAACTTGTGCATGTGTGTGTGAGTGTGTGCGTTTGTGAGGATGAAGTTGTGTATGTCCATGTTTGAATGTGTAATGATGAAGTTGTGTGTGTGTGTGTTTGTGTGTGTGTATGTGTGCGTGCGTGAGTAAGTGTGTTTGTGTATGAGGATGAAGTTGTGTATGTCCATGTTTGAATGTGTAATGATGAAGTTGTGTGTAAGTGTTTGTGCGTATATATGTATAATGATGAAGTTGTGCATGCGTGTGCGCGAGTAAGTGTGTTTGTGCATGAGGATGAAGTTGTGTATGTCCATGTTTGCATGTGTAATGATGAAGTTGTGTGTGTGTGTTTGTGCGTATATGTATATGTGTAATGATGAAGTTGTGCATGTGTGTGCGTGAGTAAGTGTGTTTGTGTATGAAGTTGTGTATGTCCATGTTTGCATGTGTAATGATGAAGTTGTGTACGTGTGTTTGTGTGTGTATATGTGTAATGATGAAGGTATGTGTGAGTGAGTGTGTTTGTATGTGTGTTTGAGGATGAAGTTGTGTATGTATTTGTGTGAGTGTGTGACGATGTGTATATAAGTAAGTAAGTAATATTTGTCGAGCGCTTTTCTAGACCAGAGTCACAAAGCACTTAAACAATCAAAACAATGTATGAGTGTGTGTATGAGTGTGTGTGTGTGTGTGTGTGTGTGTGTGTGTGTGTGTGTGTGTGTGTGTGCATGTGCAAGAGGGTCCACATAAAAGAACATGGATCTATAATGATCTGGTACCAACGAGACTCAAAAGTCAAGCCCCCCAAAAAAATCCAGTGGCAATAAAGAGCAGATTTCCAGATATTTCCATATACTTCCAGATCCTCAGAGACAGTGACAGTCGATCTGCAAAGCCTTGTGGTTTATTCACCGTCAGGAAGAAAATCCCATTTAAGTTTAACAAGATCTTCAAACGTCCTCATGAGGACTCGGTGGACGAGCAGGACGTCTGTGAGAACCTCGTCATCTAGACAGTTTCTTTATAGTTTAACAAATGAAAAAACATGTTTTGTTGAAGTATTTTTATATATATTTGTCATTAAAAAGTATCTGCGTGTGTTTGTTACCCCTGATCTTTGTCTTACAGGGAAATACATCAGGTCAAGGGGGTAAAAGACCCCAAGACATATCAAATACATTTAATTTTAATTACAATTTAAACCATATTTAATACAAGTAATGCAGTATTTTAGCTCTTATCGTTAACGTAGGGGGCGCAGAAGACACCCCTGAAAATCCAAATATGTCCATTTTAAATAAATAGAATATTTAATACACATTAAATAAGGATTATTTCCATAATATCATCTCCTTTCGACAAGTGTACGACCCACAATCCACATGAATTTACTCTTCTCTCTTTTTTTGTGCCTTGTTTTTCAAATTCTTATATATACACAAGAACGCGTTAAGTATAAGTAAGTATAGTTAATTATAAAAGTGTTTTTATTTTTATTTTAGATGAGATATTAAAAACTATAAAACAGATTGTTTTGATGAATTCTCTCACTGTGTGGGTTGTTCGTCGACGAAAAGTACTACACAAGTAAAATTATTATTATTTTTATTATATTATACTATGAATGGTTCTTGAAAAATATGTGAGCAGTTTGTTGTCAAGACGAGTAACACAATAATAAATGTTGTTACGAAGTGTTAAACAACAGAAATAATTCCATATATAACTTTAAAAAAGCACATTTATTATGCGTTTTTATACTTTTTTAGCATTTGAAATATCGCTGATGTGATTTAAAATGAGCTACTATTAAAGTCTAAACAAAAACACGTTTTCATCGAATATTACTTTTAATTATTCTAACCACGTCGACCTGCAACTGGAGAAATTGAAAAATGACTTTTTTTGTTACGCATGTTTCTAAAGTTAAGTTGGTTTAATTAGTATAACTGGTAGAGATGAAGGAGGTTTTTACGATTATAGTGTTTTATATGAAGTACTCCTGTCACTCAATGAGTAGTTCATGTCCACGTTGAATATGTTGGAAGAATAAAGTAAATAAAAGAAAGAAAAGGTTTTCAAACTCAATCACAAAAGGGTTAAAACCCCTTAATCTGTCAAATATGTTTGAAAAACAAAATAAACATTTACCAGGAATTATGAGTCTGATCGTGATTTAATCTTTTGATTCTTGGAAGCTTCACTTAAGTTAAAATTTCTGTAAAATTCCTTCATCATTTTTATCTTATCTTAAACACTGGACTCACTACAGGTCGCCTTGATAACATGAACATGAGAGTTTGACTCGTGGCATGAATCACAATCACACCTTGAAAAAAACTCATAAAATAACAAGCAAAATAAAGAATTAAATAACAAATAAAAATAAAATAAAGAATTAAATAACAAATAAAACTACAAATAAAACTACAAATAAAATAAGAATAAGATAACAAAATACGAATAAAATAAATAAAAGAAAGAATTAAATAACAAATAAAACTACAAATAAAACTACAAATAAAGATTAAATTAGAATAAAATAACAAATAAAATAAGAACATAACAAATAAAATAAAGAATTAAACAACAGATAAAACTATAAATAAAATTACAAATAAAATAAAAATAAAATGAAAATTAGTATAAAATAACAAATGAAATAAGAATAACATAGATTAGATAAGATAGACTTTATTAATCCCACTGGAGATCTCCTTCAGGAAATTGTGTTTCCAGTTCACAGCCGACGATAGTTTCATAAAAATAAGAACAAAGTGCAAATAAGAGACCAAAGTTCAAGGGACGACAAACTCTCCCGTTTTGCTCTCATAACGCCAGACGTTTGCTAGTGGAACGTGGCCTCGACTCCATCTTGTTTTCCCCTCATTAGACCCGAGGCTCAGAGAGTGATTCTATTAACAGGCGTCTCCGGCGTCGGTCCAACAGGATGATGAATGCGTTTCAATCTCGTCTCTCTGGCTCAGACTTCAAGAGTCCAGGCCAGGATATCAGTCTTGAGAAGTGTCTCGCACAGGAACGCTCCAGAAATGACTCGAAAATAATCCACTTTTTCTTTCCCCGTGACTTTAACCAACGACTGGTGGATCTATCGTCTCGTAATTAAAAGTGTGTCTTCAGAAGCGAAGGCTTTAAGGTTTGGGTCGTTTCTCTGGTCAGTGCAGGTTTAAAAGATGAGAGTAGAAAACTCACCTGTATCTCTTGTTATCCACCGGCACGATGTCCATGGCGATGTAATACTGCTGGTGAGGGTCCAGGCCTGCGATCTTGACCCTCATGGCAGGAAACATCCTCCTGTGGAAACACAAAAATACCTTCAAGTTCTAGAATTATTATTTAACACTTGCAGACCCTGAACATCAAGTTTTGTTTAAGGGACGTTAACGCGATGATTTAACTTTTTAAAAGTTATACTGATGTGCTGATCCAAGAGAGATATGAAAAAACACAACACATTATTTATAATTTATTTTATTAATTATTAATATTTATTAGCTAATCTGCAGTTTTATTTTACTATTTGGCTCTCTCTTTAGCTATTAATTAAATAAATACATTTTATTT
Source organism: Callionymus lyra (assembly GCF_982586985.1). NCBI lineage: Eukaryota > Metazoa > Chordata > Actinopteri > Syngnathiformes > Callionymidae > Callionymus > Callionymus lyra. The sequence goes on from NC_141829.1 coordinate 7,367,492, forward strand.
TTACAACAAAAAAACAAATTAAATACCTATAAATAATGACTAAAAACAATTAAATAAATACAAATATATAATTATAACTAAGTAAAAAGGGTGAAGATACGTAGTTCACAAGACAAAACACCATTTATTAAAAAAAAGACAAATGCTGGATTAATATTGGGTTAAATTAATTAATTAAATTTAAACGATACGCAAATCTTGAACTAAATTAACTTTTATAGCAAATTATTTTATTATAATTATATTATATAGTACTAATAGTAATTACACATTTAATTTTAAAGGTGCCTTTCCTGGACACTCAAGGTAAATTATTATTTAAACACATTTTTTTTTTTAAATGTGTATATTTACTTATTATGTCTTACTATTGTCTTCTATTCTATTGTCTCTATTAAATTAATAGTGATCGTCATGGAAATACATTTAATATAAACAAAAAAACATTAATATAGATGAACAAAAGCGGAAAAAAATAAAATATATTTAATATAAACAAAAAAAAACAATAGATAAAAATGGTGGGAAAAAAATACATTTAATATTAACAAAAAAAACAATAATATAGATAAACAAAAGTGAAAAAAAAATGAAGTATATTCTTTTAAATTGAATATAAACGCACTGATTAAATCTAATGATCAATAGAAATGATTTGTTGAAACACTTGCTGCACTAACGTTACTCCTCGACGTCTAACTTCAAACACAGCTTTCTCCCTTTTCATTAAAAAGTCGTAAATCGTGTCCAGCTAACGAGCAAAGGAAGGAGGACTGTTTTCTTTTCCCTCTCTCTCTCCTTCCCTCTCTCTCTCCCTCCATCTCTCTCTCTCCCTCCAGGATTTACGGTCGCATTATGAGCAGCGGGGGCCCCTGAAGTCACCCGGCGACGGTCCTGGCCCTTCTTTTCCTTCTGCTTCAGCGCAAACATGACGGCTCTGGTTATTTACGAGCTGATCAACAACGTTCAGCCAATTCATAAAAACCACCTTAAAAAGTAGTTTATAACGAGTCCAGCCAGTCGAACAGAATCAAAGAGACGGAAAGAAAAACCTTATTAAAAAATGCTGCACCAGGTACATATATGTTTGTAATAAACTAACACCTAGTGCTAATAATAATCATAATAATAATGAATGATGATGATATTGATATTAAAATTGACTTTTTTATGTGTATTTATTGCACGTATTTGTCTCGTTATTTTACATAAAACTTAAGATGCGTCAAAATAAAAGTTGAATTTACATGCAAAACTCTACTCTGCTTGTTATAAAAAATGTAAAAAGCGTGTGAGCCAAATACTTTCTATATATATATATTTTCAAGTTAAACTAATATGTCAACCTGAGCGAACTCTAGAACCGCGGGAGGAAGTGTGCGGCACCCCTGGGTGCGCAGAGGTGAGCGGGGTTCTTTCCTGAGGTGCCGGAAAAGGTTAAAAACTCCTGAACCCCCTTTTTTTTCTTTTTTTTTTTCTTGGGAGTCTCGGACTGAGAGAAAAAAAAACGGTGGAATTAATTAGAAGCGGCTGTTCTTGTTTTCAGACACCCGAGAATAACCTGCTGCTTAGAAAAGGCCGTGAACGCACCGCGGCGGCGACGGCGCATGCGTGAGCGTTAATTGATTTTTTTAAGGTAAATAAAAACATATATTTAAAACAATACGTTAATATTTGAGTCTGACCTTCCCGCCTTGGTGATGATCATCTCGGTGCCGATGTCGTGGAAGCGCTTCCACAGGTCCGCGCACTGCAGCTCCACCTGGATCTCCTCCATGGACGCGGGCGGTGAGGGGTCGCAGGGGTCGCAGGGGGCCGGGGTGAGCTCGGCAGGTGAGCCGAAGGAGCAGGACGTCCTCTCGGCCAGACCTTCTCCGTCCGAGCCGGGACTGGCCTCGGAGTCTGCGGGAGAAAAAATGAAGACATCGTGAGCAAGGTCTCGTCTTTTTTTGGCAGGAGGAACGAACGCCCTCCAAAGTTTCTGGTCCGGAAACTTGGCAGGAGGATCCCGGCGGTTCTGGATCTGGATCTGCCGATCACCTGCACCGGGATCCCCAGTGGAACCACCAGGGGCTCGCCACAGTTCTTGGCTCCAGTCAAAGCTGGACTAAATGCTGCGTGAAGTCTTTTTGAATCGAGATGGAGGGATTTTTTTTTTTTGGTGAAGGAGGTCCTCTGGGAGGCGTTGAGAAAACCAGAGTTCCTCTCAAGTGCTCCTCCTGGAACAGGTTTTTACAGACGCACCATTAGGAGTCATCAACACGGTCACTAATGTCAGGGAAACGGTGCAGGATCCAGACCTACAGGAGAGGTTTCCATCAGACGTTGTATTAAAACATCTGATGGATTCTCCTGACGCCTCGGATCCTTTACGCATGAAAACCCGTCATGATGTTGCGTCGAAGCTCAATAAGTCTGCGTGTTCAGACAGTAATAAAGCACTAGTTATGATTAATGATATATATATTTGTTTTCCATTCATTCTACAATTACAGAGACGTGTTTATAAAGTGTTTTCTGAGGAAAAACAGGCGCATCAGTAGCTCAAAATGTAAAATAAAGGATGAAGGCTACTGCAAAAATAGAGTTATTAATAGTTTTTCCCCCTTTTATTTCTAATTCATTAATTAAACTGTATATTTTTAAACCGACTATTAAAAGAAAATAGGTCAATTTATGAGATGAAGTAAATGTATGTGGAAATTCACCTCAAATAACAATAAGTTGATTAAATAAATATGGACATATTCGATAAAATATATATTTGACAGTTCGATTCAGCTATAAATAAGATTCTAAGGCTCTATAAATAAGGCTCTTTTATCATTAATTTAGTTAAAAAAAATTGAAAAGAAAAACTATCCAGGAACGTGTCCGTGTATAACCGGTTGATAATATATAGGTTTGATAAAATGTACACGTTAGTGAAACGATGCAAAATGTAAATTATTGTAATTCAAATAAACGCTGTGTTATTGTTTAAAATAGAAAAGTGGAACAACATTTAATTATTTTTAAACAGTTTTGATGTAAATTCCGCAAACACTTGCTACTATATGACATCGTATTTATAGTTAATATTAGTTAATAAAGCTTTTAAATGTAGCTTTTGTCACGCCGTGTTTTTTCTTTAATAACTATTATTTTTAACCGATTTTTTTTTTTACTCCATTGTCAGAAAGTTCGTTGTTGGTGGAATCTGCTCCACAAACATATAATAATACAGATATAATTACATTTAATGACGTCATATTCGCGTCATGAGGGAGACGTGTAGATTTTATTTTGCTTTCAATACTTCAACAATGATAAGTTCTAACTGTATTATACGATTCAATACTGCATCTAATGAGTTTTTTTTACTCAAAGAAACAACGTGACTTTTCTAATAACTATATTTGGAAAGTGATGATTTATTCATCTGAACTCAATATCCTCCCTGCATACATACACAAAGATCAACATATGTTTGCGCTTATTTCCCAGAAATAGTTTTACGAGTGAATATTGGAGCGTCACTGAGCAGCAGCGGGATTAAGTCAAAGTTAAATGCAGTTTAATAAGGTATTATTTATTAAGGCCTCGGCACCAGGAAGGTGGACTTGGCAGACAGAGGGCAAACAAATATGGTTGTGCAAGCGTTCGGAGTCTGGACTCTGTCCGAGGCTCGACTTGTTTTTTTTGGTTTGGCCCCTCAGGAGGGAGGGGACCACAGGGGACATTTCTATTGTCTTCATGACAGTGTTTAAGAGACACGAGGGGATTTTTTGATGTCAATAATTGGTCAATAAATGCGACATAAGGGCTCAAAGTTACTGGAAAATGAAGATACATTTTTTTTAAATAAAAATAAAATGAATTACAATTTAACACTAATTACAAAAAATTACTTAAAAAGAGGATGTCAGAATTAAAAATAATTAAAATTAAGAATGATTTTTTTCCTGCGTAAAATAAGTGTTTAAGAGACACGTGGGGATTTTATTGTGTTAATAATTGGTCAATAAATGCAACATAAGGACTCAGAGTTACTGAAAAATAAAGATATAAAAAATGTAAAAATATATAAAATAAAATTAATAACAATTTAATACTAATAACCAAAAAATTACTAAAAAAGAGGATGTCAGAATTAAAAATAATTAAAATTAAGAATGGTTTTCCTGCAGCAAAATAAAATATAATACTAATAACAAAACGATTCTTGCGTTAAAGTGAAATTTGATAAAATATATAAAAATAAATAAATTACAATTTTAGACTAATAACAAAAAATTACTTAAAAAGGGGATGTCAGAATTAAAAATAATTAAAATTAAGAGCGATTTTTCCTGCAGCAAAATAAATTTGCTTTAAAGTGAAATTTGACGTCAAAGTCAGTCGAAGCGAAGACTTCAAACTATGTTTGCTCACATATGCTCTATAAAATTGTCAGACACATTAGAATTTGATCACCGTGTTGCCCCGGCTGTCATAAAAATCGCATTTAATGAGGAGATAATAGAGAAAGATTAACGAGTTATGTGTCGATAAGGATTAAAGTCCATGTCAGTAGACAGAGAGCCGCCCGAGGGGTATTTGCACCCCCGGTACTCCTCTGAGGGGGGAGAAGGGAAGACCGTTATGAGGCGACCCATGGAATCAGGTTTTTTTGGCAGAAGCAACAGGGACCTCATCCAGCCTGGTGGACTCCTCTGTCATCGGCCCCGGAGTACCTGTCCTCATAGCACTCACCGGCGCACAAACACACTCGTCCAGAGCAAACACCCCGAGAGTGCGAGCGGGACAAACAACACCTCAGTGTGAGACCGGATTGTCGTCGTCGGGTCCAAACTCCAGGGGCCCGGTCGGCCCTTCACGAGAACACGGAGGACACTTAACAGCCTTTGGATCCTTGGATGTGTTAGAAATAAGAAGAAGAAAAAATGTTGAGCAGTAATGAGTCGGTCTCGCGCACAACTGGCCTCTTCAGGGCAAACACACGGGGGCCTGTATTTGTGTGGTTAGGGGCCCCAATCAGCTAATGCCAGGCCTCATTAAACTGGGGGGCGGGGGGCCAAAGAAAAACCCAAGGCTCTGATTGAGCTCAAGTATCGACCGAAGACCACAAATGATGTCCTCGGAGTCGAAGCGGGATCTAAACCAGATCCAGATAGAGTTTTAAATCGAATCAGAAAGACTTTTTTTCTTCTAAAAGAAGGTTATGACCTTTACAGTAGTTTGGCCTGTGATTGACGGCTAGTTAGCTTAGCCACCTGCAAGGCATGCTGGGTAAAAAAAACACTGTACATCAAAGTGAACTCAGTGTTTATAGGAATCGAAGTCGTTTCCCAGAATGTATTTTAAAGATGAAAAGGTTTTATGCTCTTGTTAATTATTTTTAAATTATAGTTATATGATGATACATTGATTTATAACAATAATATTGGTGGTAAATGTTATTTATTCTAAAGGTTGCAACATTGTAAATTATATAAGGAGGTACATAAGCCATCTTGGTATGACTTTGATAAGTATTTGTATTTATTTCATATTGAAATGAAAGTAAAGTATACTCTCGAAAACAACCTTTATTAAGTAAAATTAAATTAAATAAATAATAAATTAAGTAACCAGTTAATCTTTTCCTTCATGCATCTCGCATTTGTAAAATGAACCATTTCATTTCAGCGCAAATAACCGTGACAGTAACCTGACCTGAAACTTGACCACCTGTCAGCCAGACACGCTCCATCGATCTTCCTGGATGATGAAACTTATATATATATATAGTTATATATAGTTTTTTTTATTAAAATAACTTTTCTATACTAAATATTTACATCGTTATATAACGCTAACGATGTCAAATGTGTGTTTATTTATTGATAATTACCTCATTATTATTGTTATTAGTATGTGTTGTTAGTGTTGCGTGAAACGTATATTAAATATATATTAAAACATTAAAATGGTGAGTGATCGTGTGTTCATGTTGTTTTTTCGTTTTTCTTTTTACATCGGAAATGTTCTGCGCTCACTTCGCCAGTAAATCCTCTCAGGCGTTTGATTACAACACAAATATACTATTTATTATAACAAGTCGTTAACCGACGGAAACCTTGCGGGGTCAAATATAAACGTGTTTTTTTGTGAGGTCTGAAGAAAGTTTCGCGATTATTCGACGTTAAACGCCAGTGTTTCGTCCTCGTCCTCGAGCCTAATAAACCTGTTATACGAGCAGGAAACTTCCAGCCCTGGACTGGGAAGGGAGTCGAAAATATAAAACTGCGGCCCTTAAGGAGTCCCCTCTAAACCACATAATCTGACCACAGAGACTCGAGTGGACCCCGATCACGGGGACTTGGAAGTCCACCCGGACCTGATCCAGGGGACCTGCCAAGAAACCTGCCCGCTAATAAGAGAGAGAGAGAGGGGCCAGTGGGGGCCACACAAACCAGGGACCGTATTTAAGAGCCAAGGAAATAAAATAGAAGAGTAAAAAACCTGGAGGATTTACGGAGCTGTGAAACCAACACGAGCAACATGAACGCCGGGAACTTTAACGACGTCTAAAGCTTTTAATTGTAAGTTATTATTTGTGAACTTTAAAAACAAACACGTCGTTCCCACTTGTCAGCAACTCTTGGTTTTTTTTTTTATTTGGACGTTTAAACGTCACCAGCTTTGTCTCCGAACCACGTTTCTAACCTGACACCTAAAAACAATTATATTTAATATAATGTTGTGTAATTTATAAAAGACGGTCATTAAGATAATAAAACACGCAACAATACTGTTTTTTTTAATTCACCATTGATTGGGTTGAATATCATTTTTAAATACACAGCAAAATAGAGAAAAATAAACAGCAAAATAAATTAAATATCACGACGCCTTTAAAGTACTGTTTTTTGTTTGAAGTGTATCGATTTAGGATGATAATGTGGCAAAAATATACATTGTATGAATAAGTTAAAAATGTAGAAACACTTCGAATTATACACCTTTTTTTGTATTTGAAAGAAGGTATATATTCCGTTGCAATTCGGGTTTTTCTGACCACATTTTATCATTTAAAGCGGCATCTCTGTCATCGTTGTGCTCTTATTTAATCGTTTTTTTTATTAATATTATATTAACCTTTATAGCTGTTAATTTGTCATTGTTGCTTATACTTTGATCAAACAAGTTCACGATATTTAAAAATATATATTTATCGTATAAAGCTGTATCCCACTCATCGTTTTTTAAACTTTGATCACATATATTTTACATGTTATCTTTTAAATCTGTAGTTTTGTAATCGCCGTTTAAACATTGATCACATGTTCACTTTTTTAAAATTAAATTTTTTACAATTTAAATCTATATTGCTCTCATCGTTGCTTAAATAAAATGTAATCATATATATATATTTCACTCTTTATTAATAAGTTGCGTTGACTTTGATCGTATATTGTCGCCATTTTATCTACAATAAATCGATCAAAGCTGTCAAAAAAAATAATGACAGGATTTGTTGTGATTCATTAAAAAGCTACTAAATACACCGCCTGTTCCCGCCATTTTGTGTCAAATCAAACAAACACTTTTTTCTTATATTAAAAAATATATATATAAAACTTGTTTTGTGGCGAAATGTTTAATTTATATCGAACTAAATCAGGAGTTATCGTTTCATAATAACACTCGGGACTTTATTATTAATTAATTTGGTGTAAACATTTAATTTTAATCAGGCATATTTTGACAGCACTGGTCAGTGCTAACATAGCGGTTTAGCGCCATTTTTTTGCATCATTTAACTCGTGTTTAGAAAGTGGGTGAAAGTTTAAAGTTGAAGTGGAAGTGTGTGTGAGGTTCTGGGGGACTGACCCGGGTCCATGTCCAGGCAGTGCGCCGCGTCCTCCGCGTCCGGGCCCAGGCTCTCCATGGACAGCTCCAGCTCCTTGTCGCTCCAGCCCCGCAGCTTCCTCTTCTTGTTGGAGCCGATCAGGGCTTCCACGGAAAAGGCGTGGGCTCTCGAGCTCAGAGCTGCGGCAGATCGTCTCCTCTCACTCATGTCTCTCCAGGTCCACCCGAACCAAGGGGTTCCGGTCCAACGCCTCGCTCCGGGTCCGCCGCAGAACCAAAAAACCCAAAGAGTTCTCGAGAGAGTCCAGAGAAAGAGGGGGAGGAAAAAAAAAAAGAAAAAGGAAAAAAGTAAAATCCCAACTAGAGTCGCCGGTCATCAAAGATGTGGACCCGGACCGTGGATCTTCCACGTCTGTCTGGTTCCGTCTGATCCAAGACCCACTTCTGCAGGAGAACTTTTTTTTTTTTTTTTTTAACTCCCGCGCTCGATGGGCGTCAACGCGGGTCGAAGGCGACCAATCAGAAGCGACGACGGAAAGGAGCGCCGAAGCTCTGGACCAATCACGGACGAGTAACGAGAAGCGCCTCGTTTTAATAGCGGAACGCGAGAAACTTTTAATTAACGACAGATTATTGACTTGGAATATTGACGTAAAAAAAGACAATAAAAACTCTTTTAGATTTATTTTATTTTATTGACTTCGAGAGAGAGAGAGCACGAGGCCCCCCCCCAACACTTTGATTTCGGGGTCACGCTCAACGACTTCATTGTGTCTCCTGACAGCTGAGGGGCCGCGAAAACAGGTGGACGCGTTTCGGGACATTTTCTTTTTTTTTTTTCTTCCAATAATCGAGGACAACTTGACGCTATTTGCAGATACATTTTAGGCGTTTTATCGTCCGGGTAACGTTGATGTTTCTTTCATGAAGACCTACGTTGAATATATTTTATTATTATCGTGACTATAATGTTAAATATTTAACAATTACGTTGTGTTTTTTACTGTATAATGAATTTATTTAAGAGAATACATGCGTTATAAATACGAGTGGTCTTAACATAAAATACGTTGTAAAGCTAATTCCATGTTTTGTCTTTTATTTATTCAATTCGCAATTGTTTAATTTCATAATGTAACTCATGGTTTTGAAGTGTCGTGACTACAATATGGGATATTTTACATTTGCGCCTGAATAAAATTCATATAATAGTAAAAGAAAAAAAACACGCTTTATCTGCATTTCGTTAAAATAAATACATGATAATATTGTAATTGTATGTTTTGATACAATTAATAATATGGTAACGCTAATCTATATTAATCCGACTAAGAGATTCACATTTAATTATTTTAGTGTTTAATGTAAATGCATTAACGCAATATCCTAATAAAACTTGATGTCACGCTAAATTACAAATAAAGACCGTTATAAAGTATTTATAAACGTGTTTTTCTCCTGTTAATAGACGAAATAAAAAAAAATTGAAAAACTCTGACTTTCACATCGAAATCGTTTTTTTTAAATATACATGATGTTCTGGGTTAAAATACTACTCGTGTCTCCGACTAATATTTTTTGTTCTGCAGTTATTGATTTCACAGTTGATTTTCTTTAATCAAGTGGGAATGTGTGAGAACACCGTGTGTGTAAACAGGTTGGCAAGTAAACAAGTGGCACATTTTCTCTAGTGTGTGTGTGTGTGAGAGAGTGTGTGTGTGTGTGAGAGTGTGTGTGTGCTGGCGGGAGGAAGGTCGTTAAACACGAGCTGTAAAACTTGAACGCTTCGTGGTTTTGAAATCAGTGAAACCTTTGGAAAAAAAAAACTGCGTCATTTTATTTTGGATAAACTTTTTAAGTAAGACTCGCTGGTTTGTGTTTAACTGTGTCATATTAATTTAAATGATTTATTTAAGGTCTTGTTTGTTTACTTGTTTACATTGATCCAATAAATAAAAAAATCGTTTTTTTTATGAGTATAATTTAGTTTTTAATTAAAGAGAATAAAATCTAATGGTGAAAAAACATAAAACACGCTGTAATTCAATTTAATGTTTTTTTTAATATATTTACTCAATTTGTAATTTTTGTTTCTCGTGCTGCGACTAAAAAAGGTTCATTCGATTCATTTATCGCGATTCACCGCGAAATCACGTGACACGTCACGACTCCTGCGCAGGAGCGACGAGAAGTTTCAGCTTCTGACCAACGCTGACCACGAAGGTGACGACAAACCACTTTAAAAATCTAATAAATAAACAAACATTTTTACATCGGAACAAGATCCAGAAAATAAAGACCGCGACACACAAATAAATAATAACAAAAACTCATAAAAAAACGATAATATATATACAAATATATATATATATATATATCATAAAATTAGAGATCGACTTCATAAATACATTGAAAAAATGTCTTATTAATTGCAAATGGAGGGTGTTCATTGTAAAATAAAATCACAGCAAAAGAGTCAATAATAATAATAATAATAAAATTAATAATTTTATATAATAATTACAAAATGAAATTATTAATTGAAAGACCCCACAATCAATTTAATGTATAGTGAATTAATACGTCTGTAAGAATCCTGAAAATATATTTAAATGAATCATGATCACACATTTTATTTAAAAATAATAATAAGTAAGTAAGTTATTTGTATTTATATAGCGCTTTTCCAGACCAGGGTCACAAAGCGCTTAAACAATCAAGACAATATTCAATAAAGTATATACTTTAAAGATCAAGATAACACATAAGGTGTAAAATCAATAAAAATAACCATAATATAAACCTTGAAATTTCCTTTTTATTTTATTTTAAAGACTCGATCCAAACCTCTGTTCTACTTCTAAACCAGGGCGTCCAAAATGTAGATGAAAAACTGAGGGAAAATTTCCCACGATTTTTTGATAGTCATAAAAAACAACATCTACTAAAAACCATCATGTTTTAGACCAAAGACCTGGAAACCAAATTGAAAACCAGATCGGGGGGTCAAAGGTCTATGAGTGAAGACCACAGATGTCCATCAGGATCAAAGCTGGAACTCAAAAGTTGTGAAAAGCTTTGCGAGGCCTTTTCGCAGCGAATATCTGCTGCACTCTTACGAAGCGAAGGCGTTAGCGCGAGATATCTCCAGAACACCTCGTGATCCCGACGCGAAACGAGAAGACGTCGACCGACTCAACTTCCCCGTGGAGTCGGTGAAGGATCGATGTATTTGGTCACGGTCTCAGCAGAAGCCCACTCTCCTCCTGACCTCCGCCAGCACCGGCGCCGCCAGCTCCCTCGCCCTGTCGTTCCCGGTCCTCAGCGTGGCCTCCAGGTACGCCGGCTCGCCTCGCAGCCTCAGGATCTCCGCCTTGATGGGCGCCAGCCTCTGGATCACGGCCTCGGCCACCAGCGTCTTGTACTCGCCGGTGTTCAGGCCCCGTCCCAGCGCCACCGCCTCCGCCACGCTCAAGCCCGCCACGGCGGCGTGGATCACCACCAGGTTGGACACGCCGGGGCGCTCGTCCGGGTCGAAGGTCACCTCGGAGGTGAAGTCCGTCACGGCGCGTCGGATCTTGAGGGCGACTTCCTCGGGCGAGTCGGTGAGGTTGAGGGTGGCCGAGCGGTGAGGGTCGGACTTGGACATTTTGGCGGAGGGGTCACGCAACGACTTGACCTTTTGGGTTTTACCTGAAGAAGAACGAACAGGAAGTGAGAACCTTGACACAGGAACACAGTGTGTTTTGTTAACCAATGAGGTCTCGAGTGACTTTTTCAGGTTAAAAATCGATTTTATACTTTCATTTTTGTGTCGGATCCTCAAACACTTAAAATCCCCAAAACAGTTATCTGTGAAAAATGTGTACTTTTTAGTAATATACTCACAATTAAACATTTATAATGCTGTCAAAACTGCATATAATTTAACACAGTTGATTCATTTTTATCTGTAATTAATTAATCTATATTTTAATCGCACCTAAAATTGCATGAATCTAATTTTTATTTTAAATTAAATCATAGTTGAAATCATTAGCAAACTAACCACTTAAATTGGAGATTAAAAACTAGATTCATGAGATTAAAAAAGGAACTAATTATGACTTTAATTAATTAGTCTAATCGATTTTTTAATCTCTCTTAAAAAGCTGAGAAAAGCCCTGAACTTTAAATACCTTTTCCCTGCAAATAAAAGAATATATTCAACTAAACGAAAATAGAAACAATACGATTAAAGATGAAAAATTTGATCAATGCGCTTAAAACATTGAGTGTAATTAATTAATCTAATCTGTTTTTAATCTCACTTTAAATTAGCTGAGAAAAGTCTTAAACTTATTTTTTCCCCCCATTTAATTTAAAACAATATATATAGAGTTATTTGCAAAAGGTAACATTAGAGATTAAAAACTAGATTAATATGATTAAAAAGGCCACTAATTATGAATTTAACTAATTAATCTTATCCATTTTTAATCTCACTGAAAAAAGAAGACGAAAAACCTTGAATTTTTTTTAAATCAAAGTAATACATTTCATTAAAAGAGATTAAAAACTAGATTAATATGATTTAAAAGGCCACTAATTATGAATTTAACTGATTAATCTAATCAATTTTTAATCTCACTGAAAAAAGAAGACGAAAAACCTTGAATTTTTTTTAAATCAAAGTAATACATTTCATTAAAAGAGATTAAAAATGCGATTAAAAATTAAAAATGGGTTTAGACTATAATTAATTAATCCAGATTAATCACAATAATTGAAACCCCTAGTTTTAAACCAACGACTACATTTAAACCATTTTATTTCTCCGATCATTCTTCGGTTTAAATAGTTCCACGTTAGTTACGCCCGACGTAAAGTCAATTGCCTCAAACATTTTTAAACGTAGGCATTAGGGCGACGATCGACTGGCAACGCGTTCTCTGCCGTGACGAGAGTTTTCTGTCGAGCGCTCGACCTCCATCTGTCAGAGTCGGCTTCTACTCAGATCAAGTCCAGGATCTGGTTCCTGCTGGTCTTGGATCAGCTGTGCGGCTCCGCACGACTGCGTCCGTGTGACTTTATGACTTTTTTTTTTCTTTTTAAAAAGGGGGATTTTTGAGCGACGCGCGAGTGTTTGTGTTGCACGACGGGAGGCGTCGGCGAGACCTTGAATTACATCAAATGAACGACAGATCAGAGAACGTTCCTGTCACACAGAGAGACTTCTTATGTGACTTTTGCTGGAGTCGCGCCCAGAACCAGATCCATAAATCCTGCCACATCTGGACACTTTCACTTGTATTCTGTAAATACCGACTCCAGACTTTTTCTGCAGTTTCTGCGTCGTTTATGAACCTTCAATAATTTCATCGTTAATGGTTATATCATACGAACGTTATCTTCACAAACATCTCATTTATTCTGTGTGTGTGTGTGTGTGTGTGTGTGTGTTCTCATACTCAGCAGGGCTCTGGGCTCTGGGAACATCTCTCCGTACTTGTTGTTGAAGATACGAGATAAATCCTGAGCCAGCTCCAGGTGCTGGACCTGATCCTCGCCTACAGGGACGTGAGTGGACCTGGTACACATGCCGAGTCGTCAGGAATGTATGTTTTAGGTGGTTTTTTTATGACTGTATACTGTAAACTAATCGTTTAAAAATGGTTTTAACACTTAATCGTGGCTTTTATATTCATCTTTATGTTGAAATTTTACTTTTATAACATGTTTTTTAACTGAAATAATGTGCAAACAATGTGCAAACGCCACCAAAATGATATTATTTTAGTGTTTTTAGGTGGTTTTCATGACTGTTTATCAACATTAGGCTTTAAACTAATAGTTTAAACACTTAATCCTGTCTTTAAAATTAATTTTATGTTGAAATTTTACTTTTATTACATGTTTTTTTAACTGAAATAATACGCAAACGACACAAAAATGATATTATTTAGTGTTTTTAGTTGGTTTTCATGACTGTCTATCAACATTAGGCTTTGAACTCATAGTTTAAAGATGCTTCGACACTTAATCCTGGCTTTTATATTCATATTTAGGTTGAAATTTTACTATTATAACTTGTTATAACTGAAATAATGTAATAAACTGATATTATTTTTAGTATTCTTACCTTTAAGACTCTGTTTTCATCCAGTTAAGAAAGAAAACTGTTTTCTTATCTTAATTTGTTTACTTTGGTTTATTTGTTTTTCTTCAAATTTGATTTGTCCCACGTAATTGAATGCATCACAGTCGTTTACATTAAATCATATGCAGTGAAAAGCCTTTTTCTCTGCTTTTATCTCCCAAATTTATGTAAAAGATTTAATTAACCACATTTAGATTTAATTATCACCATCATTTTTTGGAAACACTTTGTTACACATTTTAAACTTTTATTTTAAAGTGTAGTTTCAAAATAAAATAAAGAAAATGAAAGTAAGTAAGTAAGTTTTATTTGTATAGCGCTTTTCCAAGCCTACGATTTTAATCGACCGCACGGATCATATACTAATGAAAAAAAAATAAACACAAGTAAAGTTTAGTGACATGAAAAAGTATGAATAGCAAAAACTGTGATATTTAAACCGAAAAATTGTTGAAATCAGTTGAAAGCTGTTGTATTTCTGGTTATAATTAAACAAAAATGTTACTTAACTAATGCATTTTTTTTAATGTAGTTGAAAGAACATTGATGTTAAGGACAAGGGTTGAGTAAAACGAATGAACAAATGCACTTCTTGAACACGTAAAACTTATTGTCGAGATCAAAAACACAAGCACCCAAAACGTAAACTTTACAAAACAGGAAGTCATTTCATCGTCTCATCCTACATCTTCATCGGTCACCATGGCAACCACTGATCTACTTTGATTTTTGGTGTGAACAATGATTTAAATCAACGAAAATTCAGCGGATTTTAAGAGTGAAATCTAATGCGTTCGGCTTCTCGGCGGAACTCCGATTTGTTCCCACCTGTAGAGCAGGATGTCTGCGGCCTGCAGGATGGGGTACGTGAAGAGGCCGACGCTGCCTTCGTTCTTCTGCTTGCTCTTCATCTTGAGGCGCGAGAAAAAATTCACGCGTCATTTAGAGTCAAAAAAACACACACACACACACACACGGCTGAGTTAGTGTGAAAATGGTGTGTGAAAAATGTGTGCGAGTGTGTGTGTGTACCTTCCATTGTGGCAGGTGTCGCAGGCGGGGCATGGTGGTCAGACAGCTGAGGACCCAGGACAGCTCTGCATGTTCAGACACCTGGAGGTGGGGGGAGGTGGGGGACACACACAGTGACGTCATTGGCACGGGCCGGGTGGCAAAGGTGACTCTCTAACGCCTCCAAGTGGCGACCACAAGTACTGCAGACTCAACGATTTCCATCAATTAAAAAAAAAAGCCTCGATGACTTCCTCGTGTGTTTCTTCTCTGGAACTCTTCATTGAAAGGTGGTTGAGAAACCAAACCACCGTGAGCTGAGACCATGTGCCGGTGAAGACCATTAGTCAACCATCTTGACGAAGCTACATGTCCACTACAAAACTTTTATTTTAATACCGTTTCATCCCATTTTTTCCCTCACATTTAGCGTTTTTTTTTGTTGTTTTTTTTCGTTTCATTCCCGTCACGGCACCTCCAGCTCGCCACACTTTTCTTTGAGTATTTTCTTTGGGCCGCCGTGATATTTAGACACATGCTGGAGCAGCGGATCGACGGGTCGCTGCCAAGTGAAATGGCATGAAGCTAAACAAGATGAAAATAGGAGCGTGGAAGCTTATTCTGGCCGGAGAGAGAGAGAGAGAAACGCAGATGGACCGAAAAAACTCCTCGATCTCACAAACACTCCCGAGTTTGTTCGGTGACGAAGTCAAAAGTGCTGTTAGATCAACTGGTTTCATGTGGTCGCAGGAGGCGTCGGCGTGAACGTCACGCCGGTGTTTTTCTATCCAACCGATGAATGCTGAGCACAGTGTGAGCTGCGGAGATAAGGATCGGAAGGAGATGCTATCGGTGTTTGCAGGAAAATAAACATGGCGTTGAGAGCAGAGTTGGCAGCGGACGATGAGATTTGAGCGAATGTAACGGATTGTGAACCTGGACAGAGAAGAAAAATTAACACTTCAAACTCAAGCGCTCAGCGTCGAGGAAGTTCATAAGAAACTCTTTCTTGACCGATAGACTGACTTTCATTGAACTGTAACGACTGTTAAACCTACCACATGAATGAAGCTACTTTAGTATAAAAATGAGTGAGTTAACACCCTTTCTTCTTACCGAGTTAACACTTTTGTTCAGTCAGTTTATGCTTTTCTCAGCTAGTTAAACTTTATAGTTAGTAAACTCATTTTCTAAGGGAGTTAACATTTATTTGAGTGAGTTTAGTGAGTTAACACTTTTATTCAGCGGGTTAACACTTTTATTTCAGCGATTTAACACTTTTGTTCAGCGAGTTAACACTTTTGTTCAGAGAGTTAACACTTTTGTTCAGCGAGTTAACACTTTTGTTCAGAGAGTTAACACTTTTGTTCAGCGAGTTAACACTTTTGTTCAGAGAGTTAACACTTTTGTTCAGCGAGTTAACACTTGTGTTCAGCGATTTAACACTTTTGTTCAGAGAGTTAAACTGTTGTTCAGCGAGTTAACACTTTTATTCAATGAGTTAACACTTTTATTCAATGAGTTAACACTTTTGTTCAGCGAGTTAACACTTGTGTTCAGCGATTTAACACTTTTGTTCAGAGAGTTAAACTGTTGTTCAGCGAGTTAACACTTTTGTTCAATGAGTTAACACTTTTATTTCAGCAAGTTAACACTTTTGTTCAGAGAGTTAAACTGTTGTTCAGCGAGTTAACACTTTTGTTCAGCGAGTTAACACTTTTATTCAATGAGTTAACACTTTTATTTCAGCGATTTAACACTTTTGTTCAGAGAGTTAAACTGTTGTTCAGCGAGTTAACACTTTTGTTCAGCGAGTTAACACTTGTATTCAATGAGTTAACACTTTTATTTCAGCAAGTTAACACTTTTGTTCAGAGAGTTAAACTGTTGTTCAGCGAGTTAACACTTTTGTTCAGCGAGTTAACACTTTTATTCAATGAGTTAACACTTTTATTTCAGCAAGTTAACACTTTTGTTCAGAGAGTTAAACTGTTGTTCAGCGAGTTAACACTTTTGTTCAGCGAGTTAACACTTTTATTCAATGAGTTAACACTTTTATTCAGCAAGTTAACACTTTTGTTCAGCGAGTTAACACTTTTGTACAGTGGGTTACAACTGTACAAACTGTGCTGTAACACTTCTTTCTTAGCAAGTTAACACTTATTTCTTAGCCAGTTAACACTTCTTTCTTAGCAAGTTAACCCTTCTTTCTTAGTGAGTTAACACTTCTTTCTTAGCGAGTTAAAACTTCTTTCTTAGCGAGTTAAAACTTCTTTCTTAGTGAGTTAACACTTCTTTCTTAGCAAGTTAACACTTCTTTCTTAGCAAGTTAATACTTCTTTCTTAGCGAGTTAACCCTTCTTTCTTAGTGAGTTAACACTTCTTTCTTAGCGAGTTAAAACTTATTTTTCTTAGTGAGTTAATACTTCTTTCTTAGCAAGTTAACACTTCTTTCTTAGTGAGTTAACCCTTCTTTCTTAGTGAGTTAACACTTCTTTCTTAGTAAGTTAACACTTCTTTCTAATTGGGTTGGCACTTCTTTCTTAGCAAGTTAACACTTCTTTCTGAGTGAGTTAACCCTTCTTTCTTAGTGAGTTAACACTTCTTTCTTAGTAAGTTAACACTTCTTTCTAATTGGGTTGGCACTTCTTTCTTAGCAAGTTAACACTTCTTTCTTAGCAAGTTAACACTTCTTTCTAATTGGGTTGGCACTTCTTTCTTAGCAAGTTAACACTTCTTTCTTAGCAAGTTAACACTTCTTTCTTAATGAGTTAACCCTTCTTTCTTAGCGAGTTAACACTTCTTTCTTCATGAGTTAACACTTCTTTCTTAGCAAGTTAACACTTCTTTCTTAGCAAGTTAACACTTCTTTCTTAATGGGTTAACCCTTCTTTCTTAGTGAGTTAACACTTCTTTCTTAGCTAGTTAACACTTCTTTCTTAGCAAGTTTACCCTTCTTTCTTAGCAAGTTTACCCTTCTTTCTTAGCGAGTTAACACTTCTTTCTTAGAGAGTTAACACTTGTTTCTTAGCAAGTTAACACTTCTTTCTTAGCAAGTTTACCCTTCTTTCTTAGCAAGTTTACCCTTCTTTCTTAGCGAGTTAACACTTCTTTCTTAGTGAGTTAACACTTCTTTCTTAGCGAGTTAAAACTTCTTTCTTAGCGAGTTAAAACTTCTTTCTTAGTGAGTTAACACTTCTTTCTTAGCAAGTTAACACTTCTTTCTTAGCAAGTTAATACTTCTTTCTTAGCGAGTTAACCCTTCTTTCTTAGTGAGTTAACACTTCTTTCTTAGCGAGTTAAAACTTATTTTTCTTAGTGAGTTAATACTTCTTTCTTAGCAAGTTAACACTTCTTTCTTAGTGAGTTAACCCTTCTTTCTTAGTGAGTTAACACTTCTTTCTTAGTAAGTTAACACTTCTTTCTAATTGGGTTGGCACTTCTTTCTTAGCAAGTTAACACTTCTTTCTGAGTGAGTTAACCCTTCTTTCTTAGTGAGTTAACACTTCTTTCTTAGTAAGTTAACACTTCTTTCTAATTGGGTTGGCACTTCTTTCTTAGCAAGTTAACACTTCTTTCTTAGCAAGTTAACACTTCTTTCTAATTGGGTTGGCACTTCTTTCTTAGCAAGTTAACACTTCTTTCTTAGCAAGTTAACACTTCTTTCTTAATGAGTTAACCCTTCTTTCTTAGCGAGTTAACACTTCTTTCTTCATGAGTTAACACTTCTTTCTTAGCAAGTTAACACTTCTTTCTTAGCAAGTTAACACTTCTTTCTTAATGGGTTAACCCTTCTTTCTTAGTGAGTTAACACTTCTTTCTTAGCTAGTTAACACTTCTTTCTTAGCAAGTTTACCCTTCTTTCTTAGCAAGTTTACCCTTCTTTCTTAGCGAGTTAACACTTCTTTCTTAGAGAGTTAACACTTGTTTCTTAGCAAGTTAACACTTCTTTCTTAGCAAGTTAACCCTTCTTTCTTAGCAAGTTAACACTTCTTTCTTAATGAGTTAACCCTTCTTTCTTAGTGAGTTAACACTTCTTTCTTAGCTAGTTAACACTTCTTTCTTAGCAAGTTTACCCTTCTTTCTTAGCAAGTTTACCCTTCTTTCTTAGCGAGTTAACACTTCTTTCTTAGTGAGTTAACACTTGTTTCTTAGCAAGTTAACACTTCTTTCTTAGCAAGTTAACCCTTCTTTCTTAGCAAGTTAACACTTCTTTCTTAGCTAGTTAACACTTATTTCTTAGCAAGTTTACCCTTCTTTCTTAGTGAGTTAACACTAATTTCTTAGCAAGTTAACACTTCTTTCTTAGCAAGTTAACCCTTCTTTCTTAGCAAGTTAACACTTCTTTCTTAGCAAGTTAACCCTTCTTTCTTAGCAAGTTAACACTTCTTTCTTAATGAGTTAACATTTCTTTCTTAGCAAGTTAACACTTCTTTCTTAGCAAGTTTACCCTTCTTTCTTAGCGAGTTAACACTTCTTTCTTAGTGCGTTAACACTTGTTTCTTAGCAAGTTAACACTTCTTTCTTAGCAAGTTAACACTTCTTTCTTAGCAAGTTAACACTTCTTTCTTAGTGAGTTAACACTTGTTTCTTAGCAAGTTAACACTTCTTTCTTAGCAAGTTAACACTTCTTTCTTAGCGAGTTAACACTTATTTTTTAGCGAGTTAACCCTTCTTTCTTAGCAAGTTAACACTTCTTTCTTAGCTAGTTAACACTTCTTTCTTAGCAAGTTTACCCTTCTTTCTTAGCGAGTTAACACTTCTTTCTTAGTGAGTTAACACTAATTTCTTAGCAAGTTAACACTTCTTTCTTAGCGAGTTAACCCTTCTTTCTTAGCGAGTTAACACTTTTGTACAGTGAGTTTACAATTTCATTAAACAAGTACATGTTTTCCTGAGTTAATTAAGACTATATTTTCTAAGTGAGGTAACAAGTTATATTCAGTGAATTAACACTGACTTTAAACCAATAGTTCCAGCTCTTCTAAAAAGAAGGGATCTGTCATAAACCACTGGTGTACGAGTCGGTGGTAACAAGTCGAACACTATTATGGAAAGTGAGAAGGAACCTTAAACAATCCCACCTGAGACTGCTGGAAGAGAATCGCTCTCTCCGGATCGATCCCACAGGCCAGTAAGCTGGCCGTCATGTCCAGAATGTTCCGCCTCAGCTGGACCGGATCCTGGCTTTGAGTGATGGAGTGAAGGTCCACGATGCTGTAGAGCACCGACGGATACTGGTCCTGGAGCGACACCCAGTTCTCCAGAGCCCCCAGATAGTTGCCCAGGTGAGGGACTCCGGTCGGCTGGATCCCCGAGAACACCCGACAGGTCTCCGGACGTTCCTTGAACCAGAGATTTAGACGTTAAAAATGGATGATTCAGAAGCGAAAAAAGTGAGGTTAAAACGATAAAATGCTGGCAGGAGGAGGCAGCGGAGGGTCACGGCGACATAAAAGCCGACTCGTGACTCGAGCTTCTGTTCTCTCCCAAACACCCCTCACGACAACGTGTCACCTTTTCCGAGCCAACGCTCGCACCTCCAACATCCCACCAACATCAACACGAGTCACAAACTCCGTTAAATGTCACGTCTCACTCTTCGACGACATTCAATTTGTTTCGTTAGGAAAACGTTTCTCTTTAATGCTCGGCCGGGTCTGGACGTCACGACTCATTTCCTCTGAGATCCATCTGGACCCTTCGCTCGATGGAGGATCTTAACCTCAGGGTTCAGACACTTGTTGCTGATGTAACGGGTTCTATGTACTCCAATAAGAGGAGTGTATAGTATCATAGCATACATTTATTTTTACAAACGCATTAATAGACTGAAGATAACTGACAGGCTAACAAGTATATCGTCAGTTTATTCTTTTATTCATTTAATATTTAACAATAATAAATGGAGTTTAATCGATAAGTTTCAGTTTTAAGAACTGTGCCCAACTACCTCAAAGTGAAAAGTAAATAATGTCAAATATTGTGGAGAAAACATAGTTGCCATTATTTTTATATTCAATTATTTAAGGAAATTATTTAAATTTATATTGTATGTGTTAAATTTAGGTGGGAATTTGGTTAAAATGTATGTAAAAAGTGTAGGTTTACATTTAAAAATGACATTAAAACATGTATTATGTACAGAACACTATTTACTACATTGAAATGAACATTCATTGCAGCTTGTAAAATGGATTTTTCTTTCTCAGGGGCCAATTTATTTACCGTTTAGAGGCCGTCAAGCAAGAAAAATAAATACAAATCAAAAGAAAAAGACAATAAAAATTGTTCATATGATTGGATAACATGGAAAAAAATTCTAATAAATCATTAGAAGAAAACAAGAATTATTTAATTGTGTACACATTTTATTTAAATAAATCATATTCTTCCATTTTATTAAAAAAAAAAGATTTATTTGATATAGTTTTGAGGGGCAAGATATTTAAAATAAAATAAAAAAATGTTAAAAATGACCTAGAACACAGACCTATAATAAATTAGTAATCTAAAATTAGAAACACAAATTAAAACCGAAGATCAGTAAAAAAAAAATTCTGGTGAGTTTACTCTGACCTCACCAGGGCCACATAAATACAGTCTGAGGGCCCCATGAGAAAAATGAATTTTCAGAGGATGAACATTTATAGATTTTAGATTAAAAAAAATTCAGTTCATCTTGATCTTTATTCTAAACGAACACATCAGTCGAGAGTCTTGACTTTTGTTTCCATGAACGACAAAAGTGTAAAAGATCAGATTAATCAGCACCGTCACTTATGAACTTATTATCGTGAGCCATCATTTCTCGGAGACTCTGTGACGGCGTCACGGAACCCGAGGTCGTGGTCATCGAACTCTCGCCCGTTTGATCGACGGCTTCATCCCGTGGATCAGATAGCTGGACAGAAAACCCCTCGACGGTCGCAGCGGCGGCGAGATCAAGTATCGGCTGCTCTCGGGGGCCAGCCCTGGTCTAGCGGAGCCCTCGGCCCCCGGGGCCTGAGGGAGCGGCTCTGGTCGGCGCGAGAGACAGGAAGGAAGTGGGTGCTTATGTCATTACCGACGGCATAATTGCAGCGCGAGCGCCATTGATGGCGAAGCAGCTTTTAGGACGTGTCAGGAATGATTTGGGTGTGGAGGACGGGGTCGCGGTCTGGCTCATGTGTGTTCTCACCTCACACTGACACGTCAAAACGCATGTTGCCTCTCGGTTTTTCCAGCCCCCCGGGGAAGCTATTAGCCGTGTAGGCAATGCTAATGTTGTCATTTGAACCAGGAGTGTCGACCACGGCCCGGGATCCTGGAGGGAAAATGTCATTCCAGGCATAGCTTTGAGAAACACCAACAATTAATAGTTGATGCTCACGTCTAGAATACATTAAAACCATAAATGTGGGGAGTAGAACTCACGCACACAAGGGGACAAAATCTTGAAATCAAGGGGCCAAACTAAATATACATTTACCTAAAGGACATGGGAGTCTTATTATGATTTTGTCTATTCGTTGTTTAAGGCTCATTTTATCTTAATTACGTCCACAAAACAAATTCCATTTTTTCTCCGATTTTTGATAACCATCATCCTTATCTTATCTTAAACACTGACATCTTTATAGGTCGACACATCATTTCAGTGCAAATACCATTTCGGTCCGCCCTGTCTTTTCGGTCCAGGCACTTCCTACGTGATGATCTCACACGGCGCAAACAGTAAGTAAGTAATTTGTATTTATATAGCGCTTTTCCAGACCAGGGTCACAAAGCGCTTAAACAATCAAAACAAGTATATACTTTAAAGGTCAAGAAACAGGAAGGTCGAGTGAATGGAACTTCAACTGAGCTTTTTAAAAATGGAAATTTGACCCAACATTTAACGTGCAACATTGTAAAAAATCGAATGCCACTTGTTAATCTTACATGTCATCAATACATTTCAACAGTTTTCGTTTTATAACTCAAACATATATTTATTTGGTAACCACTCTTAGTCACTTGCGAGTATATTGCATTGTACGGTAAAAACGTAGGGCTGCACGATATGTCGCAAAAATATCGATATCGTGATATTTGCATGCGCGATATGCATGTCGAAAAAGTGATAATTTATTAATTTTTATTGTATAATTCAAGCATTTCTTAAATCCGCACTTTGACCGATCAGTGTCACGTTCTGTAAAGTTTTCAATTTGTACTTCTATGTCTCGTTGTCGTCTCCGTCTGTCTGTGAGCTGTGCAGCTAGTTAGGCTCGGTTGCTATGGTGACGCGTCTTGGTGCAGCTCAGTATATTCATGGAAGTAATACTAATTTATGATCTAGTCAAACACTAGTGATCCAGTCACTAATTTCTTCAAACCCCCTTTGCTGAAGCAACATATTGTAAGAACTTTTCATCTCGTCTCAGTTGTTTTCTTATAAGATCGTGAACTTCCAAACAAACCTGTCCGTCTTCACCGTATGCTAACGAGCTAAGTTGTTAGCGTCATTTATAAAGTGTTGTGTGTGCGTCACGGTAACAAAAGCCTCACAGACCAGTAACAGCCAGAGGACCAGGAACCACTTCTTTAGGGCGTTGCAGGACAATTCTTTTGCAGATTATTCGCAAAAAACATTTTAAATACGCTTTAGATTAAATTTTGACCGTTCACAGTATCAAAAGCTGACAGAAGATTTGGATGATAAACAAGAAAAAAAGGTACTTTTTGAACAAAAAAAAACAGTTTTACTACGTATGAAAAAGTTAAATATTTTCTAAAGTTATGTATCATGATAAAGTTTAACCACCGATGGACTGAATCAGGTCAACACTCTCGTCAGAACCTTATCGAAAACAATAATTATTCTCTTTTAAACATTGCAATTGCGAATAAAAGAAAAAGTTCTTAGTAATTCAGAGGAAATCTACGGTGGCTAGAACAGGACATAACTTAAGAGATAGGATTGTTGTAGTTAAAATATTTTCAACCAAAATGACAGTCGTGGAGGATAAACATTTGAACAAACGCTTCTCATTGTCAAAAATTGAAATTGCGACAGCAAAATAATGCTGTCACGGATCGTTATCAAATTATAAAAATGATGTTAATAATGAATATTACATGTTTTGTGCATTTTAGTATGAAGGAAAGAAATCTTGACATAATTTAATATTAACCCCCAAAAAACTGGAATAGTCTCTAACAATAAGAACAAGAGGCAGCGATACAATATATTGTGAAACTGCACGAACAAATACATATATATGTAGTATTGTTGAGTACTTGACTCTGGTGTTGTGATAGTGTAGTAACAAGGATGCATTTTTAGTATTATCGAGTTCTTGACTCTGGTGTTGTAGTATTTACAGACCACATGACTCTTGACGAAGTCGTAACTGCTTTCATTTCTTTTTCAAACCAAAATATGTCCAAACATCAGCTTTAGAAGCTGCTGGAGTCGACTGTATCCTCTCGTCCTCAGTTATCGTTATCGGGAACTGCGAAGAGCGTAATGACTGCTGCCATCTAGCGACAGAAGTTTAATTGCAACACAAAAATGAAGGAACGTCATGAATATTCATAGGTTAATTATATTTTTTGACAACAACTTTTATTTGTTTTCAAACCAAAATATGTCCAAACATCAGCTTTAGAAGCTGCTGGAGTCACTGTATCCTCTCGTCCTCAGTTATCGTTATCGGGAACTGCGAAGAGCGTAATGACTGCTGCCATCTAGCGACAGAAGTTTAATTGCAACACAAAAATGAACAAATGTCATGAATATTCATATGTTAATTGTACATTTAAAAAAAGAAAAAAAAGAAAAGGATACTATGAAGTAAAATATTGAAACATGTATCTTAAAAAAATATTGCGATACATCGCCATATCAGACACCCCAAGTTCATTGGTTATCCATGAAACTATGAGTTGAAACCACGTTAGCTCCAAAATGATACAAAATATTATTATTATTTTATCGTCAACCTTCAGAACTCGACCCCTAAACGACCTAAACATCCACGACCGTACAACAACTTCTTTCTCAACGTCACAGCAATCCTGTCGATGACACAGAGCAGACGAGGAAACGTTAAGTTTTTTTTTCTTCTCTCCTCATGTTTTACTCTGACAGCGGCCGTGCAGTCGGCCGACGCGACGACTACTTTCTCCAGCTGCCCGACAGATCGTGAATACGTGCGGGTGATTAACGGCGGCGGCGTAAAGGTTAGATACACTCAAATGACGTGTTTTCACATTCGCGGCACCTTTTTCCGGGAAAAACGTGTTCATTTGTCTCGCGAGTGTGTGTGTTAGTGTGTGTTAGTGTGTGTGTGCGGTAACATCCCGGAGAAGGAGGTCGTGTGCAAACACATGTCCGCACATGCTACAGCCTTTTGCCTGTGAAAACATCTGGGACGACGGCGAGGGTCTGTCAGAGTTTGGACGTAAAGATCAACAATGGTGGAAACCAGTCGAAGCCATCGGCGCGAGGAGGGAATTAAAGAATAAGAGACGCCACGAGTGAACCAGGAAAACTGTTGTTTTTTTACATGATTTTCATTTCAACCAAAACAATTCCAGAAATGCTTTTTTTTGGACACATAACGTTTTCTTTTTTCCCGTCTAATGTTGTGAAAGAATCTGTGACCACAAAGGCTGAAAAATTCCACACGGAATTATTTTGTTTTAAAAAGTACTAGTTTAATTTAACCTTGGATTAGAAAAGGAGTTAAAATTTGTCTATAAAGTTTTATATTGAGAGATAAACTAGTGGTGTTAAAATAACCTTTTTTTCTTTTTCATAATACTGTATTGATATTCAACAGAACTGTATTGACTTTTTTAAATTTAAATATATTGGCGTTAAACCATATTTTATTGTTTACTATAGTTACTTAATGGTTTATATTTCAATAAAGTGTTTAAAATAAAGTTTAAAAAAAATGTTATCTACAGTTGACATGCAAATATTCATGGCGTTTGGAAGTTTTAATTGCAACACGAAAAATTCTGCAGCTAAGGAGACAATAAAATCCTGTGATATCCTGGCGATGACTGAGGACGAGAGGATACAGTGACTCTAGCAGTTTTAAAAGCTGATGTTTGGACATATTTTGGTTTGAAAACAAATGTAAGTAGTTACGACTTCGTCAAGAGTCATGTGGTCTGTAAATACTACAACACCAGAGTCAAGTAGTTGACAATACAACACATATATCCTTGTTACTACAGTATCACAACACCAGAGTCAAGTACTGGACAATTCTACACATATATACTTGTTACTACAGTATCACAACACCAGAGTCAAGTACTGGACAATTCTACACATATATCCTTGTTACTACAGTATCACAACACCAGAGTCAAGTACTGGACAATATTACACATATATACTTGTTACTACAGTATCACAACACCAGAGTAAAGTACTGGACAATACTACACATATATCCTTGTTACTACACTATCACAACACCAGAGTCAAGTAGTTGACAATACTACACATATATACTTGTTACTACACTATCACAACACCAGAGTCAAGTACTCGACAATACTACACATATATACTTGTTACTACAGTATCACAACACCAGAGTAAAGTACTGGACAATACCACACATATATCCTTGTTACTACACTATCACTACACCAGAGTCAAGTACTCGACAATACTACTCTTGTAGTAACTGTACAAAGTTGTCCCTGTATCGTGAAAACATCTATTCGTCACTATTGGTTAAGCTTACTTTAATAAGAAAAAAAACAACTCAACTATATGTCAAACAATGTACACAGGAAAATATTGATTTACTAATCTACCATGTAACAAGGATATTTGTCGGAAAACACTATGTTTACAACTTCTTTTAGTCTACAGCTAAGGTGACAAAAACTTGAATGCAGTAGATTTTATCATTATTTCTTAAATATTTTGTTATAGCAATCAAAACACAAAGTTATTAAAATAAAATTGCATTTAAAATGCTAATTTAGAGCTTTTGCATTTTAGAAAAGTGTTTGAAAAGAGGCACAGGGTGGTGGTGGGGGGGGTAGATACATCGACTTCAGATGACTTTGAAAAAAATCTTGGATTAAATGGCAACTAATTTGAAAACTCAACTTACTCTCATATTGTAAATGTTCTTTCTCTCCAAGACACAGTAAGTCCCTCATCTTGACCACATTTTCAACGTATTACTTGATAATGTTGCTCTGAAATCTGGGCGAACGAGAGGTTACGAGAGTCCAATATGACATAACAATGGCTTCACTCCTCCTCCAGCCACCCGTCATCACGCCCCGCTTTGTTTATACAACGAGTCCCTCGGAGACGAAGACATCCGGGATCGATGACGCGCAGACATTTTTGTTAAACTCTCAAAAGTAAGCGTTAATTAAACGGTGGATAAAAAAAACCTACACAGACTTGAACTTCTGCACAAGCAAAAAAAAAAACATCAGTCTGCATTTATTTTTCCTACATCTCCTTCCGAGCGCCTCTTCTGGGCTCATACATCATATCAGAGCCTTTGAGCTCCGGAGTGGCCCACTGACATTTCCCTCACCGAGGTGCTGATGAGCAAGGCCAACATTCACCACCGTCTCTACCAGGCCAATTTCAACACGTCTCCCAACCGCCACCTCTGGGAACGCCGGCTCGCCGCCTGCTGCGAATTACCATCAGCTCTTTGTGAGGCGAGGGAAGCGGCTCCGGATCATCCCAGGACAGCGCAGAACTTTTTTTCTCCCGGGCTCGTCAACTCACACCCCGAGGCTCTGAAGACAGAGAACCCGGTGTTCCTGGTCCGTCCCGGGATCTGTAGACACCCCATTAACGCAGACGTCGCGCTGAAAACGCACCTTGATAGAGAGAATTCTCGCCCCGATGCTCACTTCGGAATCCGTTTAGTTTTTACGAGGTTCTGACCTGGAAGAAGCCGAGCTTGTGTGGACCCAGAAGCACTAGTGGTGTGAGAAGATATTGCTTAAATATTTTCTTACACTAGAAAATACCGGATCATATTCGATAGCACTATATAGATTTTTTAATTTTGATATTTTTTCTCAACATATTTTTTTAATGGATATATTTCAATGAACTGTGTATAAAATAAAATGATTATGATATATATATATATATATATATATATATATATATATAGTGATACTGTAGTATCAAGTATATATGTGAAGTATTGTCGAGTACTTGACTCTGGTGTTGTGATAGTGTAGTATCAAGTATATATGTGTAGTATTGTCCAGTTCTTGACTCTTGTGTTGTGATAGTGTAGTATCAAGTATATATGTGTAGTATTGTCCAGTACTTGACTCTGGTGTTGTGATATTGTAGTATCAAGTATATGTGTGAAGTATTGTCGAGTACTTGACTCTGGTGTTGTGATAGTATAGTATCAAGTATATATGTGTAGTATTGTCCAGTACTTGACTCTTGTGTTGTGATAGTGTAGTATCAAGTATATATGTGTAGTATTGTCCAGTACTTGACTCTGGTGTTGTGATACTGTAGTAACAAGTATATATGTGTAGTATTGTCGAGTACTTGACTCTTGTGTTGTGATAGTGTAGTAACAAGGATATGTGTAGTATTGTCCAGTACTTGACTCTGGTGTTGTGATACTGTAGTATCAAGTATATGTGTAGTATTGTCCAGTACTTGACTCTGGTGTTGTGATAGTGTAGTATCAAGTATATATGTGTAGTATTGTCCAGTACTTGACTCTGGTGTTGTGATATTGTAGTATCAAGTATATGTGTGAAGTATTGTCGAGTACTTGACTCTGGTGTTGTGATAGTATAGTATCAAGTATATATGTGTAGTATTGTCCAGTACTTGACTCTTGTGTTGTGATAGTGTAGTATCAAGTATATATGTGTAGTATTGTCGAGTACTTGACTCTGGTGTTGTGATACTGTAGTAACAAGTATATATGTGTAGTATTGTCGAGTACTTGACTCTGGTGTTGTGATAGTGTAGTATCAAGTATATATGTGTAGTATTGTCCAGTACTTGACTCTTGTGTTGTGATAGTGTAGTATCAAGTATATGTGTAGTATTGTCCAGTACTTGACTTTGGTGTTGTGATATTGTAGTATCAAGTATATGTGTAGTATTGTCCAGTACTTGACTCTGGTGTTGTGATAGTGTAGTATCAAGTATATGTGTAGTATTATCGAGTACTTGACTCTGGTGTTGTAGAATTTACAGACCACATGACTCTTGACAAAGTCAAACTGGTTTCATTTGTTTTTAAACCCAAATATGTCCAAACATCAGCTTTAAAAGCTGCTGGAGTCACTGTATCCTCTCGTCCTCAGTCATTGCTGGGATCTCACAGGATTTTATTGTCCCCTTAGCTGCGGAATTTTTGTGCTTCAATTAAAACTTCCAAAAGCCATTAATATCTGCTTATCAATTATAGAAAAAATAATAATTTAATTTAATTTTAAACCCCTTATTGATATTTAAACCATTAAATAACTATGGTTAACAATAAAATATGGTTTAACGGCAATATATTCAAATAAAAGAAAAAGTCAATCAATACAGTAATATGATTTTTTTTAATATATTTTAACACCACTAGTTTATCTCCCGATATAAAACTAAACTTTATAGACAAAATGAGGGAGTCCACTGTATCCTCTCGCCCCCAGTTACGGACGTGATCTGCCAAGAGCGTAATGACTGCTGCCATCTAGCGGTCAGAAGTTAAATTGCAACACAAAAATGAACAAATTTCGTGAATATTTATATGTTAATAGTACATAAAAATAGAAAAATAGATATTATGCTGTAAAATATTGAAACAGTATCATGAAAAACGACGTATTGTATCACCAGATTCTTGACACACACACACCCCATAAAGCACTAGAAAGAATTTATCTTGAAAAAGTCCTAGTATTAGTATAAACGCACAGCAGCAATAAAGTTCCTGAGGTAAGAAAAATATAAAGTTAATACAAAAAGAAATCTGTATAAAGAAATATAGAACTATTTCGCCGCAAACTTGGACAGCTTCGCACTCGATCCCGTCCAAGAAGGTTCTGCTAAAGGGGGGGAACGAAAAAAAAAAAGGAAAAGGCCCGAGAAAGAGCGTTTGATTAAATCTGCGGTTGACATGTGGGACAGGTGAGATTGATGAGGTTCCTCTAAACTTCACACTGTGCAGAGCGAGGGGGCACAGGAACAGAACGCCGCAGTGTGGCGGGCCAGGGCTCGGGGCCCGCTCACGCCGTGGGGTCCCTGCGCTGATTAATGGGACTGGAGGCCCTTCAAAAAAACAGCGCTCCCCGCAGTCGGGCCCCGATGCCGCTCCAAAAATAACCGGGGCAGGGTAGGCGGCGGCCGGCGGACCCTGACTGGCTGAGGATCCTCTAGGATCCAGACCTGGAGCGAGCGTGGAGACCAGCAGGCGTGTTCGCGGGCAGGAAACCCGGGCTCGTTAGAGACTCTGGCAGATGGAGACTTCCCCGGGTCGTAGGAAAAGACAAACTCAGCTGTTTGTATAGCATAGACTAGCTTTAAAGTAACGGCCATGATTAATAAAACATGGTACAGGAAGTTTCCAGGTTGCTTTTAAACTTCGTTTATACCATTGTCAAAGTTAACATGAGAAGATTTGCGTTTACAAAAGTTTAAGAACATAAAGACTTTCTTTTATTGTCACTGAACAGGAAAAAACACCGCAGTGAAACTGGCAACGGAATTTTGTTGCTTGGCAACCATTAAGAAAAACGCAGCATAGAGTGAATGTATATAAAAAAGTATAAATATTAATATGAATACGTTTAAAAAAAAAGTGCAATATAGTATAAATAGAATAATGTTTTAAATATTGCATAGAATGAATGTATATTAAAAAAGTATAAATATTAATATTAATAATTTAAAAATAGTGCAATATAGAATAAATCAATAATTTTTTTAATATTGCATAGAATGAATGTATATAAAAAAGTATAGATGTTAATATTAATAAGTTAAAAATAGTGCAATATAGTATAAATAGAATAAATAAATAATGTTTTAAATATTGCATAGAATGAATGTATATTAAAAAGTATAAATATAAATATTAATAAGTTAAAAATAGTGCAATATAGTATAAATAGAATAAATCAATAATGTTTTAAATATTGCATAGAATGAATGTATTAAAAAGTATAAATATAAATATTAATAAGTTCAAAATAGTTCAATATAGTATAAATAGAATAAATAAATAATGTTTTAAATATTGCATAGAAATACTTTATTTAAAAAAGTATAAATATAAATATTAATACGTTAAAAATAGTGCAATATAGTATAAATAGAATAAATCAATAATGTTTTAAATATTGCATAGAATGAATGTATATTAAAAAAGTATAAATATTAATAATTTAAAAATAGTGCAATATAGTATAAATAGAATAAATCAATAATGTTTTAAATATTGCATAGAATTAAGGTATATTAAAAAAGTATAAATATTAATATTAATAATTTAAAAATAGTGCAATATAGTATAAAACACATCCCTAATATGAAAATTTTTGTACGATAAAAATAAAATGGAATTCATCCAATCACCATGCAGCAAATACACAATTTGCCTTTAGAGAATCATACTGGAACTGATTTCATTGATCAAATAATTAATAAAGTACAATGACTTTATAATAAGTACACAGATTAATAAGTCGATACCAGTGAGAAATTCTATTGGCACTATAATTAGCAGTGTATTTAATTATATAGCAAATATACAAGTGTAAAGCTTTGTTTTGCTAGAAAAAATGAGCATGAAGAGTGACGTCAGGGATTGTCAACCTTTTCAAAACATTTTTAACGTATGACTAAAGCTATTAAACGTTGTGTAATCGTTTACACAACAGAGATTTATGATCTTTCTATCGCAGTTGAGCTCCATAAGAATTTAAAAATATGGACTAGCTTATCACGAGAAGCTACATCTAAAGACAAGTTTACAACAAACATTGAACAACACGTTTTCAAACCATTAACAACATCCATATACTACAGGTGTGAGCATCGCCAAAAACCTCATGGTACTTTGGACATCATGGTACTTTGGTCACGACGCTAAAGTACCACGAGGATATCTCTATTAAGTGTTCGAAAAAACCCTTCTGCAATTTGCAGAAGAAAAAAAAAAAAAAGAAAATCTGACTCGAGACTCAATGCATGCAGACCACGTCGTCCAGCTACTGCAGTATCTCATTCAGGTTCCATACAAGAGTATTGGGGGTCAAAGTTGAGCATCACTTACATAATGGGACGAAGGGCGACGACAACCAAAATCAACGGCAGTCGCCAGTTTCCCATGTAAGATTTCGTCATCTTTGAAACCCCGGAAGTATGAAGGACGATAAATGACTAACGTATAAACAAAAATGTAACAAAATATATAAATGTGTAAATAAATGTTTGGATAAACATCAATAAGTCAAAATGTCCAAATAAATTACTTCTGATTTCATTTTTGTCAAAGAATGGAGCTATTTTACGTATAAATAAACATTTTGTCATTTATTTATACATTTTGTCTTCTATTTATTTAGGTATATATACATTTTGACATTTCATCATTTTGACATTTTGTTGTCCGTATGCAAATGAAGTGGGCGGGTCGTACATCAGTGTAAGGCAGTGATTGGTTAAACAGGCGAAACGAACCAAAGCGATCGATGTCGATCTCAAAACTGTCGCTGCTGCAGCAACTGGTCTAAAGCATCGACGCTGCACGAGAATCTTTTCTGAAATCTTAGAAAACAAACTTGACAAGTTTTCTGTGATGATCATGAGCCTGAGACTGAGACAACCACGACCCTAATGGATGAAGTCCGTGAACCTCACAGTTAGAACTCCAGCTCATGTGACTCAGTGCAGTTCGACAAAAACAACATGGTTCCCAACAGGAGACCTTCTGAGCGACAGCTCGACAAGAATGTTAAGAAAACAAACACAATCTTGTCGTATCTTGGGTTATGGGTTACAAAGCTATATAAATTAAAAAATAAACTGTAAATATATGATGTAAACGTCAGAAAAATTAGGTTGAAAAGGTCCTAGTATGGAGGGTTGTGTATTTGCAGAATTCCTTTTCCAAACACATTTTTGGTTTTTATTGCCCAACACTAAAAAAAAAGGTATTTCCACCACATCATGATATATTTTGATATCATACACTTAACAAAGTGGTGTTTTCTTAGATGTGACCAAGTTGAAAAACACGTTAATGCAATGTTGTGACAGTATTTATTTTCTCAAACTAATTTGTGTGTCTGTTGTTATTTTTTGTTGACCAGATTAAATTCCTTTATCATTGTACTCCGACCGACTACATTTGTACGGAAAATCAAAATACAGATTTATCTATATTATATGTATTAATCTATTGCGAAATACTGCTGCATTAAATCGATTCTATGTGATTTGAAGTCGAGCGACGCTGGTAGTGTTTAGTCCGACTACATTTCCCATGAGCACTTGCTAAACGTCGCAAAAGTTACCATGTCCCGGTTTGTAGCAGTTGGAAGAATTTTCTGTTTCCAGACTTCCATTGATGAATGAAGGATGATATCGATGAGGTAATGAGTCAGATTGTGGAGAATGAAATATGATATGTAAATGTAAATATAATATGGCTTGTAAATAACATAACTTTAACTTTGTTTTTGTTTGTAAGTAACATAACTTTAACTTTGTTTTTGTTTGTAAATAACATAACTTTAACTTTGTTTTTGTACCGTAATTAAAATAAAAATAGCACAAAACACCTCAAGACACGATATACGAGTCATTCAATTCGTTTTAAGTTGATGTGTCATCACAACTGTTATGAAAATATGTTAGTACAAAAATATCAAAGGTACTCAAACTACCCAGAGCTGATTTAATATATTTTATACCCTGGGATTTCCTCCAGTTTAACTTATTTTCTTGGCACTTTAACCTTCAAATGTATACTTTTTAACTCAACTTAATATGAACAACTGTCGCCATTTAACCCAGAGTTTCAGAACAAAGTATAAGACGGAAACAATCTGTCGAACGACCTACAGACAACTGAAACACAGCAAGATATCTTCAAAAAAAAGGAAATCTGTTGACACAGGCAATAGTTAAACTAAGCGGGTAAGTGCGCTAGTGAGGGTCCTGGCAGCAGAACAACTGTGACAGAGCAAATTACACTTCGGGGACGGCTGAGAATTAACAGACCCTTTTCTTTTTTTTCCTGACAGTTGAAAATAAATAGGGCAGTTAATGAACATCCTCGGAGGAGAGGCCATGTTTCCTCGCTCTGCAACAGGAACTCCCATGTGGCGTGGAAGTGCTCTAATGGTTTTAACTGACACACGAGTACCACGGGTTTTTTTGGGAGGTCGGAAAATGCCAAAGCAAATTAGAAGTCACTTCCTCTTTCCTGGAGCGCGAGACTGACATGAGTGATAGCAGCCAATTACAAGACCTGAAGGGAACAGACGGAGAGGACTTTTCTCCATGTATTCGTCAACAATACAGGCTATAATTATTAACTACTACTAACTAATAACATCTTGACTTTTATTCTCTTGTTTATTTTCCAAAAAAGCTCACTATATAAATCATTTCCAGACAAAAAGTGATATTAATATTTGGTTTGCGTGTTGGCCAAAAGAATACAAAACGTATCACAATACAGGGGAAACTATATAAATAATGCAATACTACAGGAACAAGTATACATGTGTAGTATTGTCAAGTACTTGACCCTGGTGTTGCAGAATTTACAGACCACATGACTCTTGACGAAGTCTTAACTACTTTCATTTGTTTTCAAACATGTCCAAAAAAATCTGATTAAAAGTATCTCTACTGTATCCTCTTGTCCTCAGTCATAGCCGGGATCTCGTGGGATTTCAATGTTCGTTCAGCTGCAGAGGATGTAATGAGTGCTGCCATCTTGTGGCCAGAAGTTTAATTTCGACACAAAAATGGACAAACGCTGTGAATATTCACATTATAATTGTTAAAAAAGTAATTATTTTAACTGATACAGACTTTATTGAACTATACACCATAAAAAAAAGGAAACATATTAAATATTTATTTATTATTTATTAAAATAAATAGGTTTTTTTTAATAATGAACACAGTGCTGTGGAATATCAATAAAGTATAGTGGAAAATAATATTGTGATATATCACCATAATCGATATTCTCTAACATCTCTTATCTACAGCTTTATTTTAAAATAAATACATTCTTCTTCCTCTTCTTCAAAAAGGAATTCTTACTCTGATTTTGATGTTGTCTTTTCATTCTTTGAAGCTCAAATTATTTTGTTTATTTTTCCTTCGACACATAACAAATTCAGTTTTATACGATATTACTGACATCCATAATCTCCGTCCCTTATCTTATCTTAAATCTTCATGCATCTTAATAGGTCATCATATCAACATCAACATTATTATACGTTGATTTTGAGCAAACATTAAATGACTTAAGATTGACTTATGATTTAGGAAAACTGAGATTAACCGTTATTTTTTGGCAGCTAACAATCAATTTTACAAATATTATTTACACAAACACATACACATACATATATACAACAGTGTATTAGTATTATTTAGAATAAATTCCCAAGCTGTCCAAAAACATTTCAAAATAAAAGAATGTGCACATTCTTTTATTTTGAAATGTATATATATATATATATATATATATATATATATATATATATATATAGTGACCAAGTTTTAAACTGTCACGTCATCGAATCCAGAGTTCTCTCCAGCACCACCAGGGACTCTTCTATTCTATCTTCTTTTCTCTCACTGTATCCTCCCTCACTCTTTCTCCGTCCATCTGTCTTCCCCCCCCCTTCCTTCAACAATGAGTCTGGTTCTGCTTGAGGTTTCTGCCTTCTAAAAGGACGTTTTTCCTCGCCTAGCCACACTGTGCTTTACTCATTATTGAGTTGATCTGTTCTTCCTATAGTCTTACTTAAAGTGTAAAGTGTCTTGAGATAACGTTGTTATGATAAGACACTTTAAATAAAATTGAATTGAACTTGTTGTTTTGTTGTTGTTGTTGTTGTTGTTGTTGTTGTTGTTGTTGTTGTTGTTATTTTATTTTACTTTGTCAAACATTCAGAAACAAAGTTTTTGGCACCGTTTAAGCAACAAACATGTTTCTAAAGTACCATTTCAGCACTGGTATTGAATAGAATGTACTCAACAGTACACATCTTTATTGATGATTTTGACTTTGCGAGGCAAAATGATCAACTTTACAAGATATTGTCAACAAAACTAGACATTTAATAACATTGGTCAACTTGTTACTTATAGAAACATCCAAACGAATTCTGAAATCTTTGTAAACTTGCTCTGGATTGTTAGAATATCAGGATCAGGAGTTGCTAGATATTATTGATCAACATCAAGCTGCCGATTGTTCTTGTTAAATATCTTTAAAATAAGATTTTCCAGACCTTCATGGCTCATGACTGTTTTACTGTGTCTTTTAAAAAAACAACAAATGAAAAAATATACATATTAAACTGAAATACTTGCATCACACGAATACATATATGACACGGATCGTTCTTATCAACCTCAAAGTCTGCATCTTATATAAAAAAAAAATGTAAAAGTGGTAAACGAAAAATTACATTTAAAAACACAACATGAACCTTAAAAAACAAACAAAGGTTTTGGAAAGTTTTAGAAACTTAAACCTTACATGTTCACTAGACAAGACACTTACTGTACTTCATTTCACGTCATGTTAAATATTATCAAATTATTACCTTTACTTTCCCTTTGCATTAGTTTACATGTCACTTGTTTTATTGTTTTTATTAATCTCACATCATCTTATTTTATTTGATGTCATTCATTTTATTTTACAATGTTTTATTATTATTGTACATTACCGGCGATAAAAGTTTCATTATTATGAGGAATTATTGTACCATAAATATATGTATATATTTTATTATTTTTATTATGTTATGTTATGTTTTTTTATGTGAGATATATTAAAACATATGCACAGAGATCTTAAATTCTCAAGTATATTAAAAAAAAAGCTCACATTTGTCATTCATCTAAATAGTTAGCAAGTTGAACTGATATTATTAGGTTTTAGTGTAAATACGTGTAAATATATTCATGAAAAACTACAAGTTGTGATGAAACAACAACATTTGACAGACAGAGAAACGAGATGCAGACGAAAGACGAGATAATGTCCGTATTTACAAACACTTTCGTCTCTAAGAGTTTGTATTTACGTTCATATTTACCTT
The DNA here is from genome assembly GCF_982586985.1 of Callionymus lyra. Lineage (NCBI taxonomy): Eukaryota > Metazoa > Chordata > Actinopteri > Syngnathiformes > Callionymidae > Callionymus > Callionymus lyra. The sequence goes on from NC_141829.1 coordinate 7,404,804, forward strand.
CTCATCGTGTGCTGCAGTCGAGCACAGAAGTCTGGAGGAAGAAAGAATGTTTCTGGAGAACCTCAGAAGATGAGGTAACTTTGAACGAACCGGCAGCGCCATCTTTGAACACCGTGACGTCACAGCTACGGCGACTCAGGCAGTCCAAGAAAGCGTTTGGCGTTTAGAAATACAAACGGACATTTACTTTTGTAATTTTCCAAACGTCATTTAATACAATTATCCTTTTGTAAATGATGATTTTGATTCGATTTTGCTGAAAGTTACATACCAGAGTTGCAACTAGTATAACTATATAGATTTATAATAGTAATTATAAGTATTAACAATAATAATAATTATTATTATTATTAATGACTGTTTTGAATCAGTTTTTAGTTTTACTTAACATTGCTATTACTCTTTAATTTTACATATATTTTTTATGCAATATTTTTTACCTACTTTTTAATTACTAGGATCAGTTTGTGTTATTATTGGATTTACTATTGTCCTCATCTATTCATCCTATGATAGAGGGAAACGATTTTCGTTAGTATATGAAATATATTTACTGTATGTATGTGTATATATGATGTGTTTGTATGGATAACTACATATATGTATTATATATTGTTATATAACATATGTAATGTTGTTAAAATACATGTTTTTAATTAAGATATGTGATATAATTGTACAATTACATGTAAATATTGATGAAGTATGTAGCCTATATATATTATATCTTGATATGTGTGTTTATATATTGTGTACCTATACGGTATATAGATATCTGTGTAGCAATATTCAGCCGTATTTTCTACAAACTGAAAAATAGTTAAAAATGGGAAGTCAATTACAAGGTTTTTTTTTGTACTTCTACTTTTCTACTGCTTTTGTTATGTTTTTATTTTATTTATTTTTATTATGGGTTTGGACAAATGTTTCAATATTGTGTTAATGTATTCATTCATTAACATGTTAGATATTGTTAAAAATAGAACAAAACGTTTTTTTCGGCTCTTCTTCTCCTTCTTCTAACGTCTGCAGATACATGAAGGTTTCACAGACGAGCCACACATTCCTCGACCACCAAATGTGTCGTACATATGTGGTCTGCCGTTGTTTGAGGTCTCTTGTCTTAACGGGGTGATCTTCTTCCGGGGCCCCCGGACTCGTGTGGCCTCGGCGTCGTCTGAACGGTCCTCACAGGAATGCATCAGGACCAGGACCAGGACAGAGACTCGATGGACGGTCCAAGAAGGATCGGAGGGTGAAGCTGTTCCCGGGGCACAGGTCCACGTCTGCCAACCCTCTCCGTCTGGTGCCCACATCTGCTCCTGGTTTCTTCTCGCCTCCACCTTCTCCATCTGGTTGCATTTGCAGCGCAAAATAAAAGATCATTCCATATTCATCAATGTTACCCGAGGCAGTGAGACCGAAGCTCTTTGGTGTGTCATGTGTGAGAGACCTGGGCTGGAATGTTCTCTCGTGATCTGCGAGACCAGGAGAGTGAACTTGTTGTTGGATGGTTTTTCTCGAAGCACTTGGATGTGTGAGAACATGTGTGTCCTCGTGTCTTCGGCTTCTGGTTCCAGACCTCCTGTTAGACTCTAACGGTTAGACTCTTCTCAGGGACACCTAAGGATGTGATGAAGTTTCACAAGTAATGTGAAGTTAAAAAAAACTAACAAACCAAAAACATGTAGTAATAGAAAAAAACAAAACAAAAAATAACACATGAAGTAATAGAAAAAACAAACAAAAACATGTAGTAATGGAGAAAAAATCCACCAAAAACCTGTAGTAATAGAAAAAACTAACAAAAACAAAAACGTAACGGAAAAGAAACCACCAAAAACATATAGTAATAGAAAAAAAAACAAAAAAAAAACATGTAGTAACGGAAAAGAAACCACCAAAAACATGTAGTAATATATAAAAAAAACAAAAAACATGAAGCAATAGAAAAAACAAACAAAAAAAATGACATGTAGTAATGTAAAAAAAACAACAAAAACATGTAGTAATAGAAAAAAACAAAAAAACATTTAGTAATAGAAAGAAAACGAAAAAACATGTAGTAATTGAAAAAAAAACATGTAGTTATAGAAAAAAAACAAAAAAACATTTAGTAATAGAAAGAAAACAAAAAAACATGTAGTAATTGAAAAAAACGAAAAAAAACATTTAGTAATAGAAAGAAAACAAAAAAACATGTAGTAATTGAAAAAAAACATATAGTTATAGAACAAAAACTAAAAAACATTTAGTAATAGAAAGAAAACTAAAAAAAACATATAGTTATAGAAAAAACAAACAAAAACATGTAGTAATAGAAAAAGAACCCTACCAAAAACATGTAATAATGGAAAAAAAAACACCAAAACATGTAATAATAGAAAAAAAACCATTTAGTAATAGAAAGAAAACAAAAAAAAAGATGTAGTAATTGAAAAAAAACATGTAGTTATAGAAAAAAAAAATCTATTTATGGTAATACAAAAAAAAATGAACACACAAAAAAAGAAAAAATACAACCATAAACATCACAAAGGAAATCCTATAAGGAGAAAAAATATATATATATTTGGTAAGTACTTTTTAAGTTATTTTTTCCATGTTTAAAAATAAACAATATTCAACACTATGTTTGTAAACCTGAATAATAAAGCTTCCTTTTCTTTAAATGAGAAAAGGTTTAAAATAGTTTTTTGTTAGAAAATAAGGTTTGAAGAATGTAAATACATTTCTTTTCAACCAAATTGCTCAAATAATTTTGAGTTTGTCAAAAACAAAACAGATATAAGAAAACAAAGTACATATCAAAAGTCAGAAATATAAGGAGAAAACATTGTGATATTTGCAAAGTGCAATTTTCTTTTCACAATTATTTTTATATGTGAAATATTCAACATTTTTTATCTCTTGCACAACAATCCATAAATCAATCAAATCTGGATTTTGTTGTCAGTAAATATAAGTAAGTAGGTAATATTTAGGGAGCGCTTTTCCAGACCAGGGTCACAAAGCACTTAAACAATCAAAACAATATTCAATAAAATATATACTTAAAAGATCAATAATAATAATAATTATTGTATTCATATAGTACTTTTTTAACCATAGTTAAGTGTTTTACATCAAAGCAAAAAATACAGTTAAAAATGACACAATCCATTAATACAGTACAGTAATAAAACAAGATTAAACAACACGCGTTACATTCAAGGAAAATATTATTAAATAAAATTACAAAACACTGAAAAATAAAGGAGAGTCCATTGATGAACCCAAGGTTAAGGGTTAAAATCTGACATCAAACAAAAGCCAGTCTGTAAAAGTGTGTTTTTAAAAGAGATTTAAAAGAAGTCACACAGACAGTGGACCTCAACCCCCCGGGCCCAGTCGGGTCGGAACCGATTCCAGAGACATTTGATCCACTGACTGAATAAATGATTCTACTTCTATCTACAGCTTATGTTTCACACGAGCGTCAGACTCGTCCTCAACTTAAACTAAAATTAAATCAAAAGTCAGAAATATAATGAGAAAAAACACGATATTTCAAAAGAAAAATGTTTTTTCTTTTTTGTTTTGAAATATTATTTTCTAATGATGTTAAAAAGTTGGCAAATTCAAAATTCCATTAAGATCCAGAAACATATATTTCAAAGCTTTCTTTTTATTAGGGATTATAAAAAAATACATTTAATTTTTAGTTGCAAAATAAAGACTAAATCTGGATTTTCTTGTCAGTTTATACATGTAAACTTCGTGGGTCATACTACACTGTTGACATTTTAGTACTACGCAAGTAAGTGCACTGTCTTACAGTGTACTGTAAAGCAGTGCACTTAGAGAAGTGTGTGATTTGAGACACAGCACAGATGGTGTTAGAATACTAGCAAATTCATGTTAGCATGTAACTCTTGACATGTCAAATCGCTTATTTCGGTCAATTTTACTCAAAAAATAGTTAAAATAGATAAAGTTATATATAATTATATATGTCTTGCCACTGATAAACAATGTGGAGACCCTAAGGCACTTTCATTTTGGTTCTTTCATTTTATTTTTGTTGTTTTTATCTCAAGGCCGGTCCATGAAAATAGTGCTGACATTAAACCGGTCCACGGTTAAAAAGAATTTTGGGGTTAAACTCAAGGTCAAGACGTTCATATTTGCTTGTCGTATTAAGTTTTATTTATACGGTAAAGTGTCTTGGAATTTACTCTCCCGTGAATTGACTCTTTAAATAACGGTGAGTTGAATATTTCAACGACATTTTTAAAAAAAGGGAAAGAAGATCCTTGAGGCAGAAGTCGGAACAGAACCAGACGGTCCACGGGGTCACGTTCACATCCGAGTACGATCGATATTCTCGCCGTGGTTTTCGATGCTTGGGCGGCGACCGGAGGGTTAAACGTGTCCGTCAGTCAGTCGGCGGTCGGAGGAAGAGAAACAGAAACTCAGCGGTGGATCTCTGGAGGTCTAGAGGCCGAGCAGGTGATGAGTGAAGACGTTGTGCTTTCATCGCCGGAGTCCTTCATTTTTCATCATCTCAGGCGTCTGCACCTCAGCGACAGCTCCCGGCTTTACTCCTACTTTACCACAGTATATATACATATATATATGTGTAAATATATATATATGTGTATCAAGATTACTGACTATTTGAATACATCTTGTTTAGTCGAGATAAAATGAATTGAAAAATGATTTTAAGATAATGGATATCATTAATCTAATTAATCTGTTTTTTTTAATATTATATATTAATAATATTATTATAGAGTTTGATGAAAACATTGCTATAAGATGATAGTCTAAGTCTAGAAAAGAAAAGAAAAAGGAACGAATTATGACTATAACTAATTAATCGCGATTAATCGCACAATTTCACAACCCTAATCTTTAGTAGTATTATATTTTACAGAATTCAAAAAGAAAACAAAAAAGTCATTTTTTTAAATTAATCTGGATTACCTTGTAAATGCAGTCAATATTTCAGTTTTTACACAAAGTGGAAAGGAAATTCACATGTAAAGTCTCATTTCAATGTCATTTATTTAGAGGTATTCTTGTATTGTAAATGGAATTATAATATATATACTGTATATATATATATATAATATATATAATATAATGTATATATATATATATATATATACTGTATATATATATATATATATATATATATATATATATATATATATATATTTATATATATATATATGTATCAAGATTACTGACTATTTGAATATATCTTGTTTAGTCGAGATAAAATGAATTGAAAAATGATTTTAAGATAATCTATAATATTAATAATATTATTATAGAGTTTGATGAAAACATTGCTATAAGATGAAAGTCTAAAAAATGGGATTGACATGGTTAAAAAAAGGAACTAATTACGACTATAACTAATTAATAATCGCGATTAATCGCACAATTTCACAACCCTAATCTTTAGTAGTATTATATTTTCCAGAGTAAGTAATTTTTTTCTTATTAATCTGGATTACCTTGTAAATGCAGTCAATATATTAAGTATTTTCACTTTTAAAATCTGAATTTTTTTCAAATAAATTCACAGTTAAAGTCTCATTTTAATGTATTTTATTTAGTGGGATGCGTGTATTGTAAATGTAATTATAATATGTATAAATGTAATTTAATTATAATATGTGATATGTGATATGAGTGAACAAAATGTATCTCAATAAACCCATAGATGTACTTATACATTTTATAAATTATTATTAAATTTACAATTAATACATTTGAGAAAATCCAAATAATAAAATGTATAACGGAAAAACATTTTAAAAATAATGTAAAATGTAGATCAATATAACCACAAAAAGGACTAAGGGTTGGGACTATTTTTTAGATTATTCTGTTTGTTTTTAGAGTTATAGACAAACATTTAAATTAAGGCTAATGTAGCGACCGGTGCTAATTTGTTGATGTTTTCATCTTCATCCAAAAAAACACTCAAAAACATCCAAATACCTCCATAATGCTCGTCTGTGCTATTGGAAAAATTAAATGTTTGTTCATTTTAATGTAGCGTCTGAAGCTGTGTTGTGTGTATACAGTCTACAGTACAGTAACCGGAGTACTTCCTGTTTAGGTGGCTTGTTACGTCTGCCATAAACAAGCTTAAAATATACATTTTGCTGAATTTTTCTCGTAAAAAATTCTTCTTGGCGAGTCTTCAATTCCAGAGGGACGTTACAGTTGAGCAGTCTGGAGGTATTTGAATGTTTTTAAGTGAATTTTTGGACGAAGAAGAAGACAACATCAAGTTAGTGCCGGTCGCCACATTAGCATTAAATTGTCTATGAATCTAATAAAGAACAGATTTCTCTGAAAATAATCCCATCCCTTAGTCGACATGAGGGTGAGTAGAAAATAAATGAAATCAGATGTATTTGGATGTTTTTAAGGGGAAGATGAAGACATCAACAAGTTAGCGCCGGTCGCTACGTTAGCATTAATTTACATTTTTGTCTATAACTCTGAAAAAAGTAACAGATTACTCTGAAAATAATCCCAACATTTAGCCGACATGAGGGTGAGTAGAAAATTAAGGAAATTGGAGGTATTTGGATGTTTTTAAGTGAGGAAGATGAAGATGAAGACATCAACAAGCTAGCGCCGGTCGCTACATTAGCATTAATTTACATGAGTTTATAACTAAAAAAAAAAAACAGATTTCTCTGAAAATAATCCTAACCCGTAGTCAACATGAGAGTGAGTAGAAAATTAATGAAATGTAACCACTCTTAGACTAATAGTTCTACTTGTTGTCACTGTTGTTTTACTAACAACAAGTTAGCGCCGGTCGCTACGTTAGCATTAATTTACATTTTTGTCTATGACTCTGAAAAAAGTAACAGATTACTCTGAAAATAATCCCAACATTTAGTCGACATGAGGGTGAGTAGAAAATTAAGGAAATTGGAGGTATTTGGATGTTTTTAAGTGAGGAAGATGAAGATGAAGACATCAACAAACTAGCGCCGGTCGCTACATTAGCATTAATTTACATGAGTTTATAACTAAAAAAAAAAAAAACAGATTTCTCTGAAAATAATCCCGACCCTTAGTCGACATGAGAGTGAGTAGAAAATTAATGAAATGTAACCACTCTTAGACTAATAGTTCTACTTGTTGTCACTGTTGTTTTACTAACAACAAGTTAGCGCCGGTCGCTACGTTAGCATTAATTTACATTTTTGTCTATAACTCTAAAAAAAATGGAACAGATTACTCTGAAAATAATCCCGACCCTTAGTCAACATGAGGGTGAGTAGAAAATTAACGAAATGTAACCATTTTACACTATATTATTCTACTTGTTGTCACTGTTGTTTTACTAACAACAAGTTAGCGCCGGTCACTACGTTGGCATTAACTTACATTTTTTTAATATAACTCTATAACTCTAAAAAAGTAAAAGATTTCTCTGAAAATAATGCCAACATTTAGATGAAATGAGGTTGAGTAGAAAAATAATGAAATCGAAGGTATTTGGATGTTTTTAAGTGAGGAAGATGAAGACATCAACAAGTTAGCGCCGGTCGCTACGTTAGCATTAATTTACATTTTTGTCTATAATTCTAAAAAAAATGGAACAGATTACTCTGAAAATAATCCCAACTCTTAGTCGACATGAGGGTGAGTAGAACATTTTGGAGTTTAAATAAAGGGTGAACTATGACTTCAAGATTTGAAATAATCTTGCACTTGTGTCCATTCAAATATATTGTCTGTAATTTAAATAAATACACTTAAATAAATGAAATAAAACACGGATCCACAGCTGGACGTCTTCAGCTCCACATCTGTCCACCTGTGATAATACCTGGAGGTGGTGCATGATGGGCAGATGCTGAGTCAGCAGACGCTGAAAGACCTGGTCCCCTCTGACACCACAGGACCTCATTGTCTTCCGGGACATCCACCACCCAAGTGGCCCCGGCGTGGCCCTCCGACAATAGACGGGGTCGAGCAAATATACAGGAGGGGGGATCAGGCCAGAGTGACGGGTCAGCGGGGGGAGGGCGGAGCCGCAGATGGACCGGCAGGTTGATTCTTGGACTCGGGAGGACCTGAAGGAAAACACTGGTGATCCAGTCGCCGCTGATGGAACCGTGGACCGCACAGAGTCTGCAGTGTTGCTGCTGCGCCGGACGCTCCTGCCGAGGCTCCTGCAGGAATAATAAACATTCCTCACAAAGTATTCAGTGACGGGTTCTCCTGGTTCTGGATCGCATTACTGGTCCGGTCCGTCCGGGCCGTACACCTGATGTACGGAGCAGTGCCGGGATAATAGTGGTTTTATTTCAATTGTCGAAAACGTTTAAAATCACTAAATATAACATCAGGGTAAAAAAACAAACACTAAATAAATAGATGAAGACACTTCAAAAAACAAAATAATCACTAAATATATAGATGAAGACACTTCGAAAAACAAAATAATCACTAAATATATAGATGGAGACGCTTCGAAAAACAAAATAATCACTAAATATATAGATGAAGACACTTCGAAAAACAAAATAATCACTAAATATATAGATGAAGACACTTCGAAAAACAAAATAATCACTAAATATATAGATGAAGACGCTTCAAAAAACACTAAAAACACTAAATATATAGATGAAGACGCTTCAAAAAACACAAAAAATCACTAAATATATAGATGACGCTTCAAAAAACAAAATAATCACTAAATATTTAGATGAAGACGCTTCAAAAAACACCAAAAACACTAAATATATAGATGAAGACGCTTCAAAAAACACAAAAAACACTAAATATATGGATGAAGACACTTCAAAAAAGAAAAGAATCACTAAATATATAGATGAAGACACTTCAAAAAACACTAAAAACACTAAATATATAGATGAAGACGCTTAAAAAAACACCAAGAAAACTAAATATATAGATGAAAACGCTTCAAAAAACAAAATAATCACTAAATATATAGATGAAGACACTTCAAAAAACACAAAAAACACTAAATATATAGATGAAGACACTTCAAAAAACACAAAAAACACTAAATATATAGATGAAGACGCTTCAAAAAACACTAAATATATAGATGAAGACGCTTCAAAAAACACCAAAAACACTAAATATATAGATGAAGACGCTTCAAAAAACAAAATAATCACTAAATATATAGATGAAGACGCTTAAAAAAACACCAAAAAAACTAAATATATAGATGAAAACGCTTCAAAAAACAAAATAATCACTAAATATATAGATGAAGACGCTTCAAAAAACACAAAAAACACTAAATATATAAATGAAGACGCTTAAAAAAACACCAAAAACACTAAATATATAGATGAAAACGCTTCAAAAACCAAAATAATCACTAAATATATAGATAAAGACACTTCAAAAAACACCAAAAATATAGATGAAGACGTTTCAAAAAACACTAAAAAACACTAAATATGTAGATGAAGACACTTCAAAAAACAAAATAATCACTAAATATATAGATGAAGACGCTTCAAAAAACACAAAAAACACTAAATATATGGATGAAGACACTTCAAAAAAGAAAAGAATCACTAAATATATAGATAAAGACACTTCAAAAATACCAAAAATATAGATGAAGACGTTTCAAAAAACACTAAAAAACACTAAATATGTAGATGAAGACACTTCAAAAAACAAAAGAAATTATGCAAAATCATCAACAAAAAAAAACAATATAAAATTGTATTTATTTAACTCTTGTGTTTCTCAGACAAACATTTGTTTTGGGGCCTCCGGGTCACTTTGACCCAGAGCTAACACAAGAGTTAAATAATACCTTATATATATATATATATATATATACATATATATATATATATATATATATATATATATATAATATTTCTAATGTTTTACAGAAAACAATAAAACCACAAAACATGAAAGGAAAACAACACCAGGAAAAATAGATAAAATACTAAATACTAAAAAATATGTTTTATACTGAAGTTCTAATTAATCAATTAAATTATAAATTATTTAATTAAATAATAGTTATGATAATTGCATGTGTGTGTAGGTGTGTGTGTGTGCGTGCGTCTGTGTGTGTGTGTGTTTGTACATGTGTGTACATGTGTGTACATGTGTGTGTGTGTGTAGAGGTGGGTGTGTGAGTGAGTGTGTGCATGTGTGTGTGTGTGTGTGTGTGCAGGTGTGTGTGTGTGTGCAGGTGTGTGTGTGTAGTGGTGGGTGTGTGTGTGTAGTGGTGGGTGTCCCTCCAAAGTGTCAGCACCTCGTCTGGTTGTGTGTGCTGGTGTTGACAGCAGCAGAAGTGAAGGGCAGACGAGGTGAAGAACAGGATTGTTTCACTGACGCTCATCAGGTGAACAAACACACCAGTGACTCAAACACACTCAATGATATCTTCATTTTTTAACTAGTAAATCAACATATCTTGACTAGTAACTCATTATATCTTAACTAGTAAATCAACATATCTTAACTAGTAAATCATTATATCTTAACTAGTAAATCAATATATCTTAACTAGTAAATCATTATATCTTAACTAGTAAATCAACATATCTTAACTAGTAAATCATTATATCTTAACTAGTAAATCAACATATCTTAACTAGTAAATCAACATATCTTAACTAGTAAATCATTATATCTTAACTAGTAAATCATTATATCTTAACTAGTAAATCATTATATCTTAACTAGTAAATCAACATATCTTAACTAGTAAATCAACATATCTTAACTAGTAAATCATTATATCTTAACTAGTAAATCATTATATCTTAACTAGTAACTCATTATATCTTAACTAGTAAATCAACATATCTTAACTAGTAAATCAACATATCTTAACTAGTAAATCATTATATCTTAACTAGTAAATCATTATATCTTAACTAGTAAATCATTATATCTTAACTAGTAAATCAATATATCTTAACTAGTAAATCAATATATTTAACATCTTTATCATCTTGAAAATCATTGTCATTATTCAAGAAACTCAAAATAACATAATGACAAAAATATACTTAACAAAGTAAAAAAAACAAACACTAAACATACAGATAAAGATGCTTTAAAGCAAAAACAATAACAAAAAAACACAAGGCTCTAAAACAAAACAAAAAACAAAACAAAATAAAAAACACAATTCATGAGTTTACAGTGTTACAGTGTTTTAACCTTGTGTTTCTCAGACAAACACAAAACACGTGGCCTTCGGGTCACTTTGACCCAGAGCTAAAACAAGAGTTAAAAAAAACAATAACTAAACAAAACATATTTCTTAATTATTTTAAAATAATTTTCATTATTTAAGAAACTTAAAAAAAATGAAAAGATGAATGAAAAAAGTATACGAATAAAGAGTATTTTTATTGAAAAAAAAACTTTACAAAGTAAAAAAAAACCAACTAAATATACAGATAAAGACGCTAATAGGTCTTCGGGTCGCTTTGACCCAGAGCTCACACAGGAGTTAAAAAAACAACAACTAAAAAAAAAAATGTTCTTAATTATCTTTAAATAATTTTCATTATTTAAGAAACTCAAAAAAATAAAAAATAATGACAAAAATATATGGATAAAGAGTAATTTTAATGAAAAAAAAACTTTACAAAGTTAAAAAAAACACACTAAATATACAGATAAAGACGCTAATAAAATCTAAAAAAGACAAGGCTCTAATTTTTTTTTAAAAACAACAAAATTAAATCACACTTCACGAGTTTAAAGTATTTGTTTAACCCTTGTGTTTCTCAGACAAACACATTTGTTTTCAGGTCTTCGGGTCACTTTGACCCAGAGCTATCTCAAGAGTAAAAAAAACTAAACAAAATTTATAAAACAATAATAATACATGTTTTTTTATATAAAAAAAATACATAAATACAGTGCATATACTGTACATTTCCAGGGTGTCCTCCAGCTCTCCAACGACTGAAGACGTCGGTGGCCTCGACCCTGGCTTGCCGGGACAGAGCGAATCATTCAAAATTGTAAATATGAGATTAAAATCAGTGCGAAAACATCAAAGTCGACGCGATGTTTCTTCGGTGCCAGGAGCTTGTGTTGGTTGTGCGTTGTGTGCGTTG